>NW_027507790.1:14355439-14627939 GCF_037356315.1 Lithobates pipiens
AGAATTTTTTGGGGGTGTTATTTCTCTCACATGCCATGTGAGAGAAATAACCTATTACAATGACAATTTTGTGGAAAAAAAAATTAAAAATCTTAATTTTGCAAAGAATTGTGGGAAAAAAATGACGTCAAAAAGCACACCATGCCTCTTACTAAATACCTTGGAATGTCTACTTTCCAAAAAGGGGTCATTTGGGGGGTATTTGTACTTTCCTGGCTTGTTCGGGTCACAAGAAATTAGATAGTCCACCAGTACATCAGGTGTGATCAATTTTGTGCGATTCGCACCACAGCTTGTAGACTCTCTAACTTTCACAAAGACCAAATAATATCCACTAATTTGGGTTATTTTTACCAAAGATATGTAGCAGTATAAATTGTGGCCAAAATTTATGAAGAAAAATTAATAATTTGCATAATTCTGTCTCAGAAACAAAGAAATATGCCTTTTTTTTTTCTAAATTTTCGGTCTTTTTTCATTTATAGCGCAAAAAATAAAAACCCCAGATGATCAAATACCACCAAAAGAAAGCTCTATTTGTGGGAAAAAAAAGACAAAAAATTCATTTGGGTACAGTGTTGCATGACTGAGTAATTGTTTTAAGTGCCCAGTAAGCAAGTGGTTAAAAAAAAAAAAATTATATATATATATATATATATATATATATATATAATTTTTTGTTCACTTTTATTTCTATTACAATGAATGTAAACATCCCTTGTAATAGGAATGGCTTGTGACAGGTCCTCTTTATGGAGAGATGTGGGGATCTATAAAGACCCCACATCTCTCCTCCAGGCTGGAAAGCATCAGATCAAAAAAAAAAAAAAAAAAAAAAAAAAGGACAGATCTGATGCTTTTCAGCTGAGATCTCGGCTATGTTGACATCCGCGGCATGGACGTGACATCATAACGTCGCGCCCGGGTATCGGCGGTCATAGAGGTGACTATGTGTGGTCACCAGAAATCTCCATACTCTTCATACAGCGGCGGCTTCTTTCTCCGGGTCCCCTATGGCACAGGCGATCCCGGAGAAGCATCAGAGGGCGGCAGCGGGGCTGGATGTCCCCTCCCGCCTCCTGTAAGAAAGATCAGGCCGGTGAACTGTCGCTATGATCATTCTTACTGTGCACAGAATAGCCAGCAGAAAAACAAGATATCTGAATGATATCAGGCATCATTCAGATATAACCACTGAAAGTCAAAGACGTCATATGACGTCCTTGGCCTGGAAGTGGTTATTGCTCTCTTTGCCCAGCCTGTCAGTTTTGGTGGACAGCCATGTCTTGATAGATTTGCAGTTGTGCCATACGCTTTCCATTTTCAGATGATGGATTGAACAGTGCTCCGTAAGATGTTTAAAGATTGGGATATTTTCTTATAACCTAACCCTGCTTTAAAAATTCCCCACAACTGTATCCCTGACCTATCTGGTGTGTGCCTTAGCCTTCATGATGCTATTTGTTCACTAAGGTGCTCTACAAAGCTCTAAGGGCTTCACAGAAGATCTGTATTTATACTAAGATTAAACTGCACACAGGTGGACATTTACTAATTAGGTGACTTCCTAAGGCAATTGGTTCCTCTAGATTTTAGTTAGGGGTATCAGAGTAAAGGGGGCTGAATACAAATACACACCACACTTTTCAGATCTGTGAACATTTTTAAAAACCATTTATCATTTTTCTTTCACTTTACAATTATGTGCCACTTTGTGTTGGTCTATCACATAAAATACATTTACATTTATGGCTGTAACATCACATACTTGGGAACATTTTAAACGAGGTATGAATATTTTCAAGGCACTGTCATTTAATTCTTCAAAGATTGCCACATTCTAGTCATAATTCCTCTTTAGCTAGCTTCTAAGCCCTTGTACACACGGTCGGACATTCCGACAACAAAATCCATCGGATTTTTCCCGAAACTGGTGTTGCATACACATGGTCGGACAAAGTTGTCGGAAAATCCGATCGCTCAGAACGCAATGACGTTCGTTCTTTGCAATGGGACTACATTGCAGCTAGTAGCCAATAGCTTTGGTCTCGTAATTTGATCTGAGCATGCGTGGCACTTTGTCCGATCGGAATTCTCTACAAACGATTGGACAAAGTTCGATCGGATCATGTTGTCGGAAAATTTTATATCCAGCTCTCAAACTTTGTTGGTCGGACATTCCGACGGAAAAAGTTCGATGGAGCCCACACACGGTCGGATTATCCGACAACACGTTCCGATCGTACATTTTCTTGTGTACAAGGGCTAACAGGCTTCAGCAATACTTAAAAACTTTCTGAAAGCTTGCTAGCAACTTGTTTAAAGTGACACAACTTCCAGTATCATCTGTGTTTTAACAGATCCAAACTGGAGCTGAAAGGTGCTTTAAGAGTGTCAACAAAGTTGCTTGAAACATGCTGTACTGGCATATTTTGTTTTCTATGCATAAGTACCATTGTTGATGCTGGCTGCTTTATACATTGTTTCTATTTGGTAGCGCAATTATATATATATTGGGAATGCTGTAAGCATTAACAATGTTTGGTGAAAGTTTGCTGTACACATTGCTCTTAAACACAGTAGATAGCATATGTATGAGGTTTTACTGGTAAATCCTTACACACAGGGGCTTTAGAATGAAGTTCTCTATGAGAATAGTGGTAAACAATAATACCAAAAGGTGAAAGAGAAGATCAGGACGCTGTTAGTCTAAGCTGCTCATGTTTAACCCAAGACATTTCCTCAGGAACTAAGCTCCCTACCATCTGGATAATGTGAGCACAAAAAGGAAAAATAATGTAAAGTTTACCACAGCACTACATTCTCTGTACTTATGGGAGATAAAATAATCCGGTGACATTATTCAAGATGAAAACTTTAGAACGTTACACTGGCTTCAGCATCAGACACCCTCCTGGGAGTGTCTCATGTCGGGTACGTTCCTCCATGCTGAGGTTCCACCCGATGACCACCCCACATCACTACTGTATTTTGTAGGGACATAAGGGTCTTGGAAGAAACCGCAGAAGTAGACTATACACTTACCAAGAAGGGTCACATGGGAAGATTTTTCAGCCTTTGTTGCACCTGAAGATTCATTTTACACACAGCACACATTTATTTAAAATTTAAACTTGTGCTGAATGACACGGTCATTTAATCCAAAATAAAAGGTGTCCTTAAAAGCTGAATGATTTATTTAATCCAGAATACAAGGGACATCTAGTGATAAATCATAATTACTGCAGAAGACAGCACTGGGGAGGCGGTAACACCAAGTATAGCAGTTTGTTGCTTTAAAAAAAAAAAAAAAAAACACAATAATTAAGCCCTGGCTGGGCTTTAAAGAGGAAGTAAACCCTGATGAGTTTACTTCCTCTTTGATTCCCTGCAAAAGGTAAAGCATAATGGACTACTACTGCATCACATAGTAGCCGATTATGTGTCACTTACCTGACACAGGAGCCAGCGAAGTCACCGCTGTCCCCTGTAGTCCGGCGCATCCATCTTCTCAGTGGGGTCTCGCTGCTCCGCCACTGTCATTCGGCGAAGCCGCGATGACGTCACTCCCGTGCATGCGCACGGGAGCCGCCACTCGCGGCATATCGCTGTTGACCGCGGCGCGCTCAGTGCGCCTGCGCTCCGCTGTCTATTTGGCAAATATCTCCTAAACCATGCAGGTTTAGGAGATATTTCTTGGACCTACAGGTAAGCCTTAATCTAGGCTTACCTGTAGGTCAAAGTTGGTTGTAAGGGTTTACAACCACTTTAAGGAAACCTACACTGAAGGAGTATGGAGGCTCCCACTGCCAACCTCTCCCACCAACTGCCCAGCTGTTCATCTGAACTGGAACAAGTATGCAAATCAGCGTTAGATTTACGATTGCACTTTAGCTTTTCTAATCTGCATGCTTATCCTGGATCAATAACTCAAAGAACTGAAGTTAAAGTCATCCAGACAACTAGCATTTTCAGTCCAGAAACGGCTGAGTCTATTGTCCTGTCATTTTCGTTTCCCTCTTAAACTGGCCATACACCTATAGATTATCTGCAGATTTTCTATGGTTAGATGGAAAAAGTGGGAGATTCCTCCATCCACACAGTTTAGCGAACATGGAGAGATCTGTTGCACTTTTTCCATCTAACCATAGAAAATCTGCAGATAATCTATAGGTTTATGGCCAGCTTTAGTCCCCTTTCACACGAAGCGGATCCACTCAGTGGAGTCCACTAGCTCAGTGGGAGATCTCTCTGTTAATCCTCATGGAGTGAGTGCTCACTGTGCCGGACCTGTCAGAGCCCCGCTGTCCTCTATGGTAGATCGGATGAAAACGGATCCGCTGGATGGATGGCGAACGTATCGCCATACATCTGTTTTGAGTAGATCTTATTGGATCCAATAGCAGACAGGTGTCAGCGGACACATCTCTGCTGACATCCACCTGCCCATACAAGTCAATGAGTGGTCCGCTCAGATGGAAACATCAGTTGCGGTGCTGACATCACTGGACTCCAGGACAGGTAAGTGTTCTATTATTAAAAGCCAGCAGCTGCCGTATGTGTAGCTGCTGGCTTTTAATTTTTGCAGCGGTGGGCGGACCTACGCTTTAAACTGCAAAGGCAGTGGGCAGGGGTGTGGACATGTTGCGGCTGCATACTTTACTTCTCAGCCACAGCACAATAAACTATGGCACGACCGATAGTCACTTTTTTAGAAGTAACGATCAAAAAAAAAAATAAAAAAAAAATAAAAAAGCTAGTCGAAAATACTTCAAGGAGTTTTACCGGGGTGATGCATGAAGCTGCATACATCACTCCAGTACTGTTCTTTAGAGCGGACAGTCGGCTTTATTGTAATAACCGATGAAGCTCAGCAGCCGCTGGGCTGTTATTACAAACAGCGGGAGGGGAAATCCCACCCCCCCCCCCCCAACCGCCTTCTGCCGCTCGCCTGGGCTGTCCCCCCCACTGAGAGGCCTGAGCAACCAGCAGACATGTCCGTCGGCTGGCCGAAGACCTGAACAAAGCTAATGCTTCTTTCGGCTCTCAGAGCTAGTAATCCGGAAGCGATATCATGACATCACTTCCTGGATTACTGGCATATTAAAGGCGCCAGTTTAAAAAAAAAAGTATTCAAAGACGCCAATCTTGACTTTTTGAATATTTTGAAGTGTAGCGGAGGGGTCTGGGGTCTTATAGACCCCCAATCCCTCCATAAAGAGTACCTGTCAATGCCTATTACTGTCACAAGGGATGTTTACATTCCTTGTGACAGCAATAACAGTGCTAAAAAATAAATATGTAAAATTACACTGTAAAAAAACAAACAAACATTTTTAAATGTAATGTACAAAATATCAGTTATCAGGAGGAGAGGTGGGCGAAATATCGGTAATGTATCGGCACCGAAGGAACGTTATCGGTTGATCCTTAAAATAAACCCCCTGTTGTGTTTGGAACTAAAGTCCCACTGTCACAAACTGATCAGACATGCTCTTTACTGCAAAAAAGTCATGCAAGGTCTTCTGCAATAACATACACCTACCTGCCTGCTCAAAGCATTCTCCAGCATGTAAACTGAGCTGCGCAGGAATGCTGTTATCCCATGCCAGAAAAGAAGACAATGCTTTTGGACCCTTTAGCGCTGGAGCCTCCTGCCACTTTATGGAGTTACAGATGCTAAGAGGCGGGGCTTATGATGTGACAGCCGTGACTGGCTGTAATATGATCAGAAAGCTCCCAATTGTGAGCAGCGATCTGGAGCTTTCCGTTAGCCGCTGGTAACTGTGCTGGGAGTGCGCAGAGCATGCACTCTCTGTACAGTCAGTTTAGCAATATTGCACGCAAACATTTGGCTCACCTGCTGAGAGGCGGCATATTTGCGTGCTGTTGGAGCCAAGAGGTTAACAATGCATTGCAGTGCACGTTCAGGCCGTACAAAGGTCATGCAGGCTGTGAACAAGCCCATTCAGGAAGCAACGCACAACTCCTCCTTACAGCCTGTCAAACACCCTCTGAAGAGTGATCCCTTGTGTAAATGAGCCCTGCTTGAAATGATCTCCAGCATGTACACTAAACTACGCATGCACGGGAGTGATGTCATTCCACACCAGCCAAAGAAGGCAGCTGAAGTCTGCCACCCAGAAGAAGATGCTGGTGCTAGTGAGGGACAGGGACTGTTGAAGGAAAGGCAAGTTAAAATGATTGTAAGGGTTTTTTTTTTTTTTTTTAAATAACAAACATATCATACTTGCCTCCACTATGCAGCTCATTTTGCACAGAGTGGCCCCGAACATCCTCGACCCTCAGCGGCTCTCTTGGCTCATCCCCGCATCAGATAACCCCCTAGGACAGTGATGGCGAACCTTGGCACCCCAGATGTTTTGTAACTACATTTCCCATGATGCTCAACCACACTGCAGAGCGCATGAGCATCTTGGGAAATGTAGTTCCAAAACATCTGGGGTGCCAAGGTTCGCTATCACTGCCCTAGGAGAAGAACTTTCCTGAGGGGGTCACCTTGCGGGAGCACTCCCGAGTACTTTTCAGGTGCTCTAGAATTGGTGCCCATTCACTGTAATGGGGAGGCGTGTTTTGGGAGCGCTGTATACAGCCCCACAGATGCTGCTTGCAGGACTTTTTCTTACATCCCGCAAGCACACCCCCCCAGTGTGAAACCATTCGGGTGGCATGGGAGGCAGATTACAGGCACCTGAAAACCACCTTAGGTTCACACTTGTGCGGTTGTGGGAATCGCAACAATTCTCACACCCGAAATGTGTTGCTCTTTTACAGCCATGTGGTGCTGTCATTAATTCCTAATGTCACCTCCAAGCATCTAAACACAGTGCATTTGCGGGAAATAAAAATTAAGTTTCCCAAAAGCACCATGCGATTTCCCTGCGGCTTTAAAAAGACACAGAAACCTTTTTTCCTGCGTTTCCCACAGGTACAGGAGCTCGTTCAGGGGTTAACTCGGGCTGCGGCAGACGCGTGAACCACCCGTAAAGGGTGGGAGGGGGCTTCCCCTTACCGCCCGTGAAGGGTGGGAGGGGGCTTCCCCTTACCGCCCGTGAAGGGTGGGAGGGGGCTTCCCCTTACCGCCCGTGAAGGGTGGGAGGGGGCTTCCCCTTACCGCCCGTGAAGGGTGGGAGGGGGCTTCCCCTTACCGCCCGTGAAGGGTGGGAGGGGGCTTCCCCTTACCGCCCGTGAAGGGTGGGGGGGGCTTCCCCATACCGCCCGTGAAGGGTGGGGGGGGGCGTCCCCATACCGCCCGTGAAGGGGGGGCGTCCCCATACCGCCCGTGAAGGGGGGGCGTCCCCATACCGCCCGTGAAGGGGGGGCGTCCCCATACCGCCCGTGAAGGGGGGGGCGTCCCCATACCGCCCGTGAAGGGGGGGGCGTCCCCATACCGCCCGTGAAGGGGGGGGCGTCCCCATACCGCCCGTGAAGGGGGGGGCGTCCCCATACCGCCCGTGAAGGGGGGCGTCCCCATACCGCCCGTGAAGGGGGGGGCGTCCCCATACCGCCCGTGAAGGGGGGGCGTCCCCATACCGCCCGTGAAGGGGGGGCGTCAAGGGCTGCTGCATGAATGAAGGTGCCTATAGACGTCTATGTGCTGCGATGAAGTGTGTTGAACATTCTGTGCAGATTATGTTGTGTATGGTGTGACAGGAAGCCTGGGGAGTGGAGGTAGACTGCCTTGTGTGAATGAAGAGCCCCAGTCTCACACACAGGATATCAGACCCCCCATGGGTCATGTCTACTAACACTACACAGGGCACTCTACAATCCTGATCCCTTATGAGGACAGGCACAACCAATTCCACCCACTGCGGCCTACACAGCCTGCACCTCCCCCGCTCTTTCCTAGGAATGGGCCGGCTTACCTCGCTGGTACTGGTGGAGGAGGCAGCACTGGGGGTCGGGGATCTCTGCAGGGTCACCAAGGCCATGGCCGCGGTGTGTCGTGTACCGGGTGAGGAGAATTCGGTGTGAGCTCTGAGGACTTCCCCGGACAGATGCTGTCAGCTCAGGTACACACAGACCTCCCGTCCATCAATATACCGGCACCGGGCTCTACTGCTATCCCCGGCCGGCCTCTGCTAGTACCAGAGACCGCCGCTCTGTGATTGGACGCCGCCGTCCTCTACAGCCTGGTTTATGTTCTGATCCCCCATCCTGGCGGATCCCGAGCTCCCCCTATCGGTGATATCGAATGTCACACACAGTCACATTCCGATATCATCCATTCCTGAGGTCATCTCTCCAACTATCAGGGGGTGAGGACCCCCCAACTATAAGGGGATGTGGACCCCCCCAACTATAAGGGGGTGATGACCCCCAACCAGGGCTTGTCCTATTTGAAAACATGCTCAGCAAACATAGGAGTGTTATTGAAGGGACCCAGAGTCACAGCACATCCTAGGAAATCTAGAAGAAATGGTACTTTGAAGGTATGACTAGAGTTGCCACCTTTTCTTCAAGTCAAACCCAAACACTTTAGCGGCGCACGCCAATTTTTTTTTTCTAGTATAAACTATAGATAACATTTCTAATTATATGAAATTAATAAGAAGAGTCCCCCTTTACATCAGAGTCCACAGAGTTTCCCTTTTACATCTGAACTTGCAGAATTCACTTTCACTGTAAGAGGAGACTCTGTGGACTCTGATTAAGGGAGAACTCTGGGGCCTCTAACATAAGGGATGCTCTGGAAACCCTGATTTAAGGGGGAACACGGGAACACTGAGAACTCTGATGTACCAAGAAGATTCTGATGTAAGGGAAAACACTGAGAACTCTGATGTACGGAGAGGACTCTGATGTAAGGGGGAACACTGAGAACTCTGATGTACCAAAAAGACTCTGATGTAAGGGGGAACATTGGGAACTCTGATGTACCAAGAAGATTTTGATGTAAGGGGGAACATTGGGAACTCTGATGTACCAAGAAGATTTTGATTAGTGATGGCCGAACGGTTCGCCCGGCGGTCGTTTCGCGGCGAAGTACGGCTGTTCGCGTTCCGCCCGATCGGCAGACTATTGCCGCCGTTCGCCCGGCGGACTTCTGTGTTTTTACTGTGTAAAAGAACTTTGACCTGATGACACATCCATCATGGGGTACAGGACAGCCAATTGAGACATTACAGCACATGGACACTTGGACATTCCCCCTAACTTATAAATACACCCGATCCGGCGGCCATTTTACATTCTTTCTTCTGTCACTATAGGGAGAGGTTGCTGTGTGGAGCAGGGAGAGATTACAGTGACCCAAATCGCTAGCTATTTGGTACACAAAAGTTCTTTTCAGGACTGGTATAGGTGTTAGGTGTATATAGGTTTGCTGTGCTAGTGATTGTTGCAGCAGCCTGAGTGTCTTTTGTCAGTTTAGAGAAAGGGACAGGACGGTGTGTCTGCTGTAGGGACAGTCAGTTTAGTCATTAGCTGTTACTATCAGGTCCACAAAAGTGCTATTCCAGTTATTGTTCCAGTAGCCTCTGTTTTGTCAGTTTATATAGGGACAGGCAGGAAGCAGTGTGTGAGGCAGTGAGGGTCAGTTTAATCAGTAGCTGTTACTATTAATTCCACAAAGGTTCTTTTCAGGACTGGTATGGTAATAGGCTTGTACACGTATAATATTCTTTCTTCCAAATATAGAAAGAATATTATACTTGACTGCTGCCCTTCTGCTGCAGTCTGCTAATCATTCAAACCTACTTGTTCCACAAAGGTCCTTTATAAGGACTGGTAATAACCTGGTGTAGGGTTCTACAGTACATAGGGTTGAGTGAGGTACATTCTGCCATTCTATAAGGACTGGTATTGGTCCACAATACATAGGGTTGAGGTGCACTACTGCTGACCGCTGCCCTATACTGCAGCAGTCCTTCATCGGTATAGGGACTGACGTACAGTCTGCTAATCACTCACAACCTACTTGTTAACTTGGTCTGTCTAGGGTTCTATACTGCAGCAGTCCTTCATCGGTATAGGGACTGACGTACAGTCTGCTAATCACTCACAACCTACTTGTTCCACAAAGGTCCTTATAAGGACTGGTAACTTGGTCTGTCTAGGGTTCTACAGTACACAGGGTTGAGTGAGGTACAGTCTGCCATTCTATAAGGACTGGTATAGGTCCACAATACATAGGGTTGAGGTGCACTACTGCTGACCGCTGCCCTATACTGCAGCAGTCCTTCATCGGTATAGGGACTGACGTACAGTCTGCTAATCACTCACAACCTACTTGTTCCACAAAGGTCCTTATAAGGACTGGCAAGGTATAGGGTACTACAGTACATAGGGTTGAGTGAGATACAGTCTGCTATTCTATAAGGACTGGTATAGGTCCACAATACATAGGGTTGAGGTGCACTACTGCTGACCACTGCCCTATACTGCAGCAGTCCTTCATCGGTATAGGGACTGAGAGTTTTGTCACAGGGTCATTTAAAAAATGACAGGCAGAGGAAGAGACAGGCCCTTCCGCAGGGGTGGTAGGGGTAGGGCAGGAGCAACAGTCTTGAGCCAAAGTGGGAAGTTGCAGAAGGTGCGTTCAATTCATTTAAAGGACGCACCAGACTTGGTTGAGTGGCTTGCTCAACTTTACTCTTCTGCACCCTCCTCATCCTCTCGATCTGCACCCTCTTCTTCACTCTCTGCTATGTGCACCCCCAAAGACACTACCACCAACAACACCACCACCACCACCACATACCTTCCGCTTGAGTCACAGGAATTATTTTCCGATCCATATCAAGAAGACATTTCTAATGCGCAGCCACTCTTGGTATTGGATCAGGAAGAGGAGGTAGCAACAACCGCTACTCAGCAGTCTGACGACAGTACCCAGATCAGCCCAAAGAGGAGGTTGGTCCCCGGTGTTGCTGCCTACTCTGAGATCTCTACTTATAGCGGTGGGGCAGGTGACGTTGATGATGACGTGTCTAGTGATGTCACGTGGGTGCCCACAAGAGAGGAAGAGGAGGGGAGTTCAGAGGGAGATATGGACCAGCAGATAGGGAGAAGCAGGAATAACTTACATTGCACAGGAGGGACAAAGCAGACTGCAAATGTATCAGGAGCGAGTCATCGACCATGTACGGTCACATCTGGCGCTCCCAGGACACCGGCACATGGCTCCGCAGTGTGGGCTTTTTTAACGTGTCCGCTGCTGACAATAGCGTTGCCATCTGCAAT
Source organism: Lithobates pipiens (assembly GCF_037356315.1). Lineage (NCBI taxonomy): Eukaryota > Metazoa > Chordata > Amphibia > Anura > Ranidae > Lithobates > Lithobates pipiens. Next base: position 14,366,648 of record NW_027507790.1, read on the forward strand.
CTTTGCAGTCAATGCATTAGTCGCGGTAAGCCCAACACTCACCTAGGGACGACCGCCTTAAGAAGGCACATGAGCAGCCATCACCGAGCCCAGTGGGAGCAACGGAACACACAAAGCCACACTGCAGGCTCTCACTGTCCAGCCTCGTCTTCTACTTCTCCTTCTCCTCTCTCCTCACAATTGTCCTCCACTCCACCTTCCATCACGCCAAGCTCACGTTTTTCGGCAAAAAGGCAGGCTTCCGTGGGCCTAATGTTCGACCGTAAAAAAATGATGACGCCGGATAACCCTCTTGCCCAACGTTTGACGGCTGGCTTGTCAGAACTCATAGCCCGCCAACTACTGCCATATAAACTGGTGGACTCGGAGGCCTTTCGCAAATTTGTGGCCATTGGAACACCACAGTAGAAGGTCCCAAGAAGGAAGTATTTCTCAGAGAAGGGCATCCCAGAGCTATATGGCCATGTTCAGCGGCAAGTGAATGTATCTCTGGCACACAGTGTCGGTGCCAAGATACATCTGACCACAGACGCGTGGTCTAGCAAACACAGGCAGGGAAGGTATATCACTTTTACTGCCCACTGGGTGAACCTTCTGATGGCCGTCAAACATGTAACCCATGGCACCCGTGTAGATTTGGTTTTACCGCCACGGATTGCATGCAGGCCTGGCCCTTCTTCTCCTCCTCCTCCTACTCCATCCTCCTCCCTCTCCTCCTCGGCTGACTCCTCCTTTTCCGCTGCTAGCGTCTCTTCCGCTGCGCCGCCCAAGCTCCCCAGAACCTATTCGACATGCCAGGTGAGACGTTGCCATGCCGTGCTGCGTCTGTTGTGCCTGGAAGCCAAGAGCCACACTGGCCCGGCACTCCTTTCAGCTTTGCGTTCACAGGCAGATCAGTGGCTAACACCGCTCAATTTGACAGTTGGTAAAGTGGTGTGCGACAACGGTGCCAATCTGCTTAGCGCATTGAAACAGGGCAAAATCACGCACGTGCCATGCATGGCACACGTATTAAACTTGGTCGTGCAGCGATTCGTTGTCAAATACCCTGGGGTCCAGGACATCTTGCGGCAGGCAAGGAAAATCTCGGCCCTTTTTAGAAGATCTTACACGGCCATGGCTCGCCTTGCTGACATTCAGCGGCGACACAATCTGCAGGTCAGACATCTTATTTGCGATTGCCCGACGTGATGGAACTCAACCTTCTATATGCTTGATAGGCTGCTCCAGCAGAAACGTGCAGTTAACGTCTACCTATATGAACTCTGCGGCAGAACAGGTTCTGGGGAGCTGGGGTTTTTTTCACCGCGCCAGTGGCTGCTCATGCGCGACGCATGCAGACTTCTGCGGCCATTTGAGGAGATCACCAAACTGGTCAGTCGCAGCCAGGGCACCATCGCATTCGCGGTCCGCGTTCGCGAAACGTCCCGTCGGAAGTTTGTCCATCACTAATTTTGATGTAAGGGGGAACAATGAGAACTCTGATGTACCAAGAAGACTCCGTTGTAAGGGGGAACAGTGAGAACCCTGATGTACCGAGAAGACTCCATTGTAAGGGGGAACACTGAGAACTCTGATGTACCGAGAAGGCTCTGATGTAAGGGGGAACACTGAGAACTCGGATGTACCAAGAAGACTGTGTTGTAAGGGGGAACACTGAGAACTCTGATGTACCGAGAAGACTCTGATGTAATGAGGAACACTGAGAACTCTGATGTACCGAGAAGACTCTGATGTAAGGGGGAACACTGAGAACTCTGATGTACCGAGAAGACTCTGATGTAAGGGGGAACACTGAGAACTCTGATGTACAGAGAAGACTCTGATGTAAGGGGGACCACTGAGAACTCTTATGTACCGAGAAGACTCTGATGTAAGGGGGACCACTGAGAACTGTGATGTACCGAGGAGACTCTGATGTAAGGGGGAACACTGAGAACTGTGATGTACTGAGAAGACTCTGATGTAAGGGGGAACACTGAGAACTGTGATGTACCGAGAAGACTGCAATGTAAGGGGGAACACTGAGAACTGTGATGTACCGAGAAGACGCCAATGTAAGGGGGAACACTGAGAACTGTGAAGTACCGAGAAGACTCCAATGTAAGGGGGAACACTGAGAACTGTGATGTACCGAGAAGACTCCAATGTAAGGGGGAACACTGAGAACTGTGAAGTACCGAGAAGACTCCGATGTAAGGGGGAACACTGAGAACTCTGATGTACCGAGAAGACTCCGATGTAAGGGGGAACACTGAGAACTCTGATGTACCGAGAAGACTCCGATGTAAGGGGGAACACTGAGAACTCTGATGTACCGAGAAGACTCCAATGTAGGGGGGAACACTGAGAACTCTGATGTCCCGAGAAGACTCAGATGTAAGGGGGAACACTGTGGCCTCTGGTGTAAAGGAGAAATCTGATGTAGCGGGTGCTCTGAGAACCCTGATTTGCCTTAGTGTACTTACTCAGAGAAGGGGGAGACTTCAATCACAGACAGGGATGGATGGTGAGCTCACTCACTCTTTGGCAGTCAGCACCTCTCATCCAGATGTATCTGAAGCTGCTGGACTTTAAATTTCTGGCCCCAACCCCAATTGAAGTTCAAATTGGGCATTAGAATAGGGAAGAAAGGAGATTTATGCTACTTTCGCACTGGGGCGTTGTTTTTGCCAAGGTTTTCGGCGGCCGATAAAGGGTTAAAACGCCCGCAAATCACATTGCCATGGGTTTGGCGGCACTGCCCATTTTAATGGGCAGTGGTGCTGTAGGAGTGGTATGTACACCGCTTCTACAGCGCTGCAAAGATGCTGTTTACTTTTTTTACCGTCCTGCCAGCGCACCACTCCAGTGTGGAAGCACTGAAGCTTTCACATTGGAGTGAGAGGAGAGGCTCTTTACAGGCACTATGCAGGCGCTATTTTTAGTGTTTTAGCGTCTGTAAAGTGACTCAATGTGAAAGTAGCCTTAAGTGACTTGGAACATGATATGGTTTTTGGTGTCAGGCGGGCTGGTCTGAGCGTTCTAGAACTTGTACTTGAATTCAGCACACACTGTGTCACTTTTAGAATGCACACAAGACAGTTTCACAAAATCTGTCCACGCCAGTCTCTCCCTGCATGCCAAGTTATGCCCTCTGCACACGGTCAGACATTCCGACGACAAACTCCATCAGATTTTTTCCGACGGATTTTGGTCCAAACTTGTCATGCATACACACGGTCGCACAAAGTTGTTGGAAAAACCGATCGTTCTGAACACGGTCAAGTAAACCACGTACGACGGGACTATAAAGAGGCCAGTAGCCAATAGCTTTCTTCTCGTAATTATATTCTGAGTATGCGTGGAACTTTGTCCGTCGGAATTTAAACGATCGGATTTTGTTGTCGGAAAATTTTAGATCCAGCTCTCAAACTTTGTGTGTCGGAAATTCCGACAAAAAAAGTCAGATGGAGCGCACACACGATCGGATTTTCCAACAACACGATCCGATCGCACATTTTCCGTCGGAAAGTCTGGCCGTGTGTACAGGGCATTAGTCCTAGCTAGCTCCACTTTTGTAAGATACAAGCTGTTGGTATTTGATTTTGAATTCGGCACAATGTAAAAGGGCCACATTTTAGAACTACCTGAATTTGCAGTCAGAACCAAAAGTGTTGCAGATGCTCCATAAATTTGGTGCAATACAATGAATACTAAAGGCTTGTGCTTTATTTTTTTTAAATAAAAAACATGTTATACTTATTTTCTCTGTGTAATAGTCTTGCAGAGAGCAGCCCCAGTCCTCTTATTCTCGGGTCCCATGCTTCACCCCCTCGCCACTTGCTATGGGGGCACTCGTGTGTGCTTGCTCTTGAGCTCTGCTCTGTTTGGCCATGAGACACATAGAGTGTTATTTACTAAAGGAAAATTCACTTTGCACTGCAAGTGCACTTGGAAGTAAAGTCACTGTAGATCCGAGGAGGACATGCAAGGAAAATAAAAAACAGCATTTTAGCTAGCACAGGATTGGATGATAAAATCAGCAGAGCTTCCACTCATTTCAGATCTACCCCTTAGGCCGTGTACACACGGGCGGACTGTTCGCCCAACCTTGTCCGCTGAACAGTGTTTGGGCGGACAGTCCGCTCGTGTGTGGGCTTTCAGCGGACAGTTTCAGCGGACAGTTGGACGGACAAAGTCTTTCGGAAATTCCGAAAAACTGTCCGCTGAAACTGTGTTTGAGCGAACAGTCCGCCCGTGTGTGGGCCTGTCCGCTGTACTTTCGAAATGAGCGGACTGTTCCCGCTCGGAAAGTCCGCCCATTTCGAGCGCGTGTACAGGTAGGCGGGGCCCGCGAAGGAGACATCGCGGGCTCCGCCGCCTGGAATGGGCTTAAAGGGGAACCCCAACGCCGAAAAAAATCGGCGTGGGGGTTCCCCCAAAGTCCACACCAGACCCTTGTCCGAGCACGCTACCCGGCCGGCCAGGAAAGGGGGGCGAGCGAGCGCGCCCCCCCTCCTGAGCCGTACCAGGCCGCGTGCCCTCAACATGGGGGGGTGCCTTGGGGAAGGGGGGGCCGCGCGGCCCCCCCACCCCAAAGCACCTTGTCCCCATGTTGATGAGGACAAGGGCCTCTTCCCGACAACCCTGGCCGTTGGTTGTCGGGGTCTGCGGGCGGGGGGCTTATCGGAATCCGGGAGCCCCCGGATACCGGCCCCCCACCCTATGTGAATGAGTATGGGGTACAATGTACCCCTACCCATTCACCTGTGAAATAAAGTACAAAAAAAAACACAACACAGGGAAAAAATATTTTATTGCACAGCTCCGGGGGTCTTCCGTCTTCGGGGGTCTTCTCGCCGGACTCCTCCGCTATCTGTGTGTAGCTCTTTTACTAGCGGAGGAGTCCGGCTTTCTTCCTCCCCGCCGCCGGCCTCTTCTCCCGACTTCGGGGGTCTTGTCCCCCTCTTCGGTTCTTCTGCCGGGCCACCGCGCCTTCTTGTAGCTCTTTTACAGGCGGTGGCCCGGTCTTCTGTCGCCGCTGCCTTCCGTTCTTCTGTCGCCGCCTTCGGTTCTTCTGCCGGGCCACCGCGCCTTCTTGTAGCTCTTTTACAGGCGGTGGCCCGGTCTTCTGTCGCCGCTGTCGTCGCCGCCGCCGCCGCCTTCCGTTCTTGTTCTTCTTCTTGTTCTTCTTCTTCTTCTCCTGGAGATGTTGACTCGACGAGCTCTCCGGCCGGAATGCCAGAGCCGCGCTGTGCGGTCACTTATATAGTGACAATGGGGCGGTGTCACATGGTATATGTCACATGGGTTGGTCACATGGGTTGATGTCACATGGGGACTATGACATCGTAAGGGGGCGGGGTCACCATGTGACCAACCCATGTGACATATACCATGTGACACCGCCCCATTGTCACTATATAAGTGACCGCACAGCGCGGCTCTGGCATTCCGGCCGGAGAGCTCGTCGAGTCAACATCTCCAGGAGAAGAAGAAGAAGAACAAGAAGAAGAACAAGAACGGAAGGCGGTGGCGACGGCGACGACAGCGGCGACAGAAGACCGGGCCACCGCCTGTAAAAGAGCTACAAGAAGGCGCGGTGGCCCGGCAGAAGAACCGAAGGCGGCGACAGAAGAACGGAAGGCAGCGGCGACAGAAGACCGGGCCACCGCCTGTAAAAGAGCTACAAGAAGGCGCGGTGGCCCGGCAGAAGAACCGAAGAGGGGGACAAGACCCCCGAAGTCGGGAGAAGAGGCCGGCGGCGGGGAGGAAGAAAGCCGGACTCCTCCGCTAGTAAAAGAGCTACACACAGATAGCGGAGGAGTCCGGCGAGAAGACCCCCGAAGACGGAAGACCCCCCGGAGCTGTGCAATAAAATATTTTTTCCCTGTGTTGTGTTTTTTTTTGTACTTTATTTCACAGGTGAATGGGTAGGGGTACATTGTACCCCATACTCATTCACATAGGGTGGGGGGCCGGTATCCGGGGGCCCCCTTCTTAAAGGGGGCTCCCGGATTCCGATAAGCCCCCCGCCCGCAGACCCCAACAACCAACGGCCAGGGTTGTCGGGAAGAGGCCCTTGTCCTCATCAACATGGGGACAAGGTGCTTTGGGGTGGGGGGGCCGCGCGGCCCCCCCTTCCCCAAGGCACCCCCCCATGTTGAGGGCACGCGGCCTGGTACGGCTCAGGAGGGGGGGGCGCGCTCGCTCGCCCCCCTTTCCTGGCCGGCCGGGTAGCGTGCTCGGACAAGGGTCTGGTGTGGACTTTGGGGGAACCCCCACGCCGATTTTTTTCGGCGTTGGGGTTCCCCTTTAAGCCCATTCCAGGCGGCGGAGCCCGTGACGTCTCCTTCGCGGGCCCCGCCTACCTGTACACGCGCTCGAAATGGGCGGATTTGCCTCCTCCTTACGTGGGCGAGTCCGTTCATTTCAAAAGTTGAGCGAACTGTTTGCCCAACCTTGTTCGTCAAACAGTCCGCTCGTGTGTGGGCAAGTCCGCTCATGCAAATTTTGAGCGGACTGTTTGCCGAAACTGTTTGACGAACAAGGTTGGGCAAACAGTCCGCGCGTGTGTACGCGGCCTTAGATTTAGAGCGATTGCACTTGAAAGTGCACTTGCAGTGCAAAGTGGATTTGCCTTTTGTAAAAAGCCCCCATAGAGTCAGACTCAGCCCTCACTTTCCCTCCCTCCTCATTGGCTCTTATTGACAGCAGCAGGAGCCAATTTATCTGAGCCAATGAGGAGCGAGAATCCCAAGAGAGCCTCTGCTCTCATGCACATCACTGAATCAAAATCAGGCTCAGGCGTGTATTTAGGGGAGCTGTAGGGGAAGCTGCATGTGAAGGTTTTTTTTTACCTAATGCATAGAATTTAGTAAGGTAAAAAACCTTCTGCCTTTAGGATTGGTTCACATCTACTGTATGTGTTTTAGTGCTTTTTGCAGAAACGCACTACAGTTCATTTAACTTGGTTTCCTATTGGACATGTTCACCTTAATGCTTTTTTCAGCTGCTGCATTTATGGAAAGGGTCAGGGACTTTTTTAAACAAAAAAAAATTCTTTTTTTGTTCAATAGATTTCAAGAATTAAACAAGCTATCAAAACAGGGAGGTGCTTGCACTATATAGTTGATAGCAGGTCAAAGGGAGATTGCATATAGTGTGAGTGAGTATAGTGTTATGTATATTTCTGGTTGAGACACTGAAAATAAAAGTCAACTCTGCATATGCAGAAACAGATTCACAGGACATGATCTCGATCTTTAAAATTAGTTTTCTGCCAAAATGCATTAATAAATTCTGCCAGTGGTGGCCCATAATGCAGGGTGCAGGGGCGCCACCCCCCTATCCATGCGTCCAGCCCCCTAATTTACATGCAGGTGCCAGATTCCAATAGGGGTTTTTTGTTTTGTTTTTGAAGCATGTGATTAGAGCCAGAGGCTCTAATAGGCTTCAAAAAAGTGTGGCCCACCCAGTTGTGTGACAATAACGAATGAATATTCCCTATTGTCTTCCTGGTTCTCCTAACAGCCAATCAGAAAGCGGGTCCTGAGACCCATTTCCCGATTGGTCGAAAGGAGAAGCGATCCTTTTGGCCTAGGAGGAGGAGGAGGGAAGAGACGCACTGCAGAAGCTGCTGTGATGCCGAGGAGGAAATGCAGAGGAAACCGCCACCCGTCGCTCAGAGGAAGTGCTGCCCGCGAACTCAATGAGTAACTTGTATAGCGCTAGATATGCAAACAAAATCGCCTCAAGGTGATTTGGGGTAAGTGCGGTGCTGGTCACGGACCTGGGGGGGGGTGGTGGCCGCCATGGGTGCATTGTTCCCACTTCCCCCCAAAAAAATACCACCAGCCGCCATTGCATTCCATTCTTTACAGGACATAAGAAAGGGGGTGGTGTGAGATGTTATAACAATCTAGCAAACAGAATAATTTCACGTCATTAGTTTATGCGGATCAATTGCAAAACAAAAACCTTGAGAAGGAAGGCACAGAGAGAGAGATAGAGAAAACATCCAGTTTAGTTTTGGTGTGTGTGACACTAAAACATTACAACATTGCAAGCCAGATTAACATAGAAACATAGAAAAGTGACGGCAGAAACAGACAGAGTAGTCCATAGAGTCTGCAATTTTTTTTTCTATTAACTTTAATGTCTGACTATAGATCTGTGTTTCTCCCAAGCATGTTTGAAGCCATTTACTGTTGACTGTCTCACTACATCTGCTGGTAGTTTATTCCGAGCATCAACTGCCCTTTCCATAAAATACATTCTAAGATTAGTTTTGAACTTTCCTCATGTCCCCGTGTTCTTGATTTTGGTTTCATATTGAAAAAAACGACCCTACTGAACCTTGATGTATTTAAAGGTTTCAGTCATGTTTCCCCTTTCCCTTCTTTCTTCCAGACTGTACATATTAAGTTCCTGAAGATTTTGTAAAGGCTAAAGGTTTTTTACCTCCATGCATTTTATGCATGAAGGTAAAGACCCTACTGTGTGCTGCTGCCCCTACAACTCCCTCTCGATCCAGCGATGTGCACGAGAGATTCAGGTGTCCCAGGACTCCCTCCTCTCATTGACTGAGACAGCAGCAGGAGCCCATTGGCTCCCACTGCTCTCAATTAAAGCCAATGAGGAGAGTGAAGGGGGGGGATATGTAAGCAGTGGCTCTATGCGTCTTATGAACCCATAGAGCAGTGGCTCAGGAGTGAGCATGCAGCGATGCCCCGAGGGAAAGAAACTTTCTCTGGGAGTACTGCTCGAGGGGGGGAGCCAGAAGCGCCAGCGAGGGACCTGAAAAGAAAAGGATCTGGGCTGCACTTTGCAAAACCACACAGAGCAGGTAAGTATAACATGTTTGCTATTTTATTCTATAGAATCTCTGCTAATATATATATAATATAATGTCTGGGCGTTCTAAGTAATTTTCTAGCAAAAAAATGCAGGTTTTTATATGTAGGAGAGAAATTTCAGAATTGGCCTGGGTGGAAACTGGTTAAGAGTTCAAGTAAACATTGAGTGAGGTCCAAAGCCATTTCAACTGCCCTTAAATGCAAGCTGAATGCAACTAAATCACTGCATTTGTCCTTCTGCTCAGGCCCTTTGGGTGTTGCAGGCTACATTTTTCCAGCAATAAAACACCTCTGACAATAGCACTCCTCCTAAGGCAGTGGTTCTCAACTTGGGGGTCGAATGATGATTTGCCAGGGGTCACTGAATCCTGGGCTGTTCCTGAAGCCCGCACCGCCAGTGGCGGAATTATAGGGGTCGCCAAGATCGCCATGGCGACCGGGCCCCTTACTGCGGGGGGGCCCAAGGGCCCCCTGCACTCTTCGATAGGAGGGAAGGCTGAGAGGAGCTCCCTGATCATCAGCCAAACTGAAATCGGCACTGTGCTGGAGCTCCTCACATTAGGCTTAGTAGTGAAAGCAGTGTGTGCTCTTTGTCTCCCCCTAGAGTGCAGTACCCGGCAGGAAAAGCCAGGAAGGTAAATGTCTGCCGTTTTTTTTAATAAGACTGTCTACTGTATTTGTGTTTGTATGTGTGTGTGTGTGTGTGTGTGTGAGCATGCTTGTATGAGTGAACATGCTTGTGTGTATGTGTGTGTGAACATGCTTGTATGTATGTGTGTGTGAGCATGCTTGTATGTGCATGTGTGTGAGCATGCTTGTATGTGTGTGTGAGCATGCTTGTGTGTGCGTGTGTGTGTGAGCATGCTTGTATGTGCGTGTGAGCATGCTTGTATGTGCGTGTGTGTGTGAGCATGCTTGTGTGTGCGTGAGCATGCTTGTATGTGCGTGTGTGTGTGTGAGCATGCTTGTATGTGTGTGTATCAGGGGCGGATCCAGGGGGGGGCAACGGGTCAATTGCCCCCTCCAAGAATACCGCCAGCTAATGACAGGCAGCACGGCCGGTTCCGCGGGTCCAATCGCGGCCGGTTCCGCGGGTACCCGCGGACCGGTTCCGCGGGTCCAATCGCGGCCGGTTCCGCGGGTACCCGCGCGGCCGGTTCCGCGGGTCCAATCGCGGCCGGTTCCGCGGGTACCCGCGCTGAGTGGACGGGTGAGGGGGGCAGCTGGGCGGCTTAGGAGGGCTGCTGGCCAATCAGGAAGCCAGCAGGCAGGGGAGCAGGGAGATGACATCATCTCTCACTGCCCTGCATCCCTCCAGTTCCGCCCTCACTGTGTAGGAAGCTGTGTGCAGCAGAGAGATTGCATCATCTCTCTGCTGCCTATCTTCACTCTGGGACCCAACAAAAGAACACCTTAGCAGAAAAGTGACACAGTAGGTGACAATCCGCAATGTGTGGCAGGCTACGTGGCAAGTGGCAATCCGCAATGTGTGGCAGACTACGTGGCAAGTGGCAATCCGCAATGTGTGGCAGACTACGTGGCAAGTGGCAATCCGCAATGTGTGGCAGGTGACGTGGCAAGTGACAATCCGCAATGTGTGACAGGTGACGTGGCAAGTGACAATCCACAATGTGTGGCAGGTGACGTGGCAAGTGACAATCCGCAATGTGTGGCAGACTACGTGGCAAGTGGCAATCCGCAATGTGTGGCAGACTACGTGGCAAGTGGCAATCCGCAATGTGTGGCAGGTGACGTGGCAAGTGACAATCCGCAATGTGTGGCAGGTGACGTGGCAAGTGACAATCCGCAATGTGTGGCAGGTGACGTGGCAAGTGACAATCCGCAATGTGTGGCAGGCTACGTGGCAAGTGGCAATCCGCAATGTGTGGCAGGCAACGTGGCAAGTGACAATCCGCAATGTGTGGCAGGTGACGTGGCAAGTGGCAATCCGCAATATGTGGCAGGCAACGTGGCAAGTGACAATCCGCACTGTGTGGCAGGTGACGTGGCAAGTGACAATCCCCAATGTGTGGCAGGTGACGTGGCAAGTGGCAATCCGCAATGTGTGTCAGGCAACGTGGCAAGTGACAATCCGCAATGTGTGGCAGGTGACGTGGCAAGTGACAATCCGCAATGTGTGGCAGGCTACGTGGCAAGTGGCAATCCGCAATGTGTGGCAGGCAACGTGGCAAGTGACAATCCGCAATGTGTGGCAGGTGACGTGGCAAGTGGCAATCCGCAATGTGTGGCATGCAACGTGGCAAGTGACAATCCGCACTGTGTGGCAGGTGACGTGGCAAGTGACAATCCCCAATGTGTGGCAGGTGACGTGGCAAGTGGCAATCCGCAATGTGTGTTAGGCAACGTGGCAAGTGACAATCCGCAATGTGTGGCAGGTGACGTGGCAAGTGGCAATCCGCAATGTGTGGCAGGCTACGTGGCAATCCGCATCTGGTGGCAGGCGACGTGGCAAGTGACAATCCGCAATGTGTGGCAGGTGACGTGGCAAGTGACAATCCGCAATGTGTGGCAGGCTACGTTGCAAGTGGCAATCCGCAATGTGTGGCAGGCTACGTGGCAAGTGACAATCCGCAATGTGTGGCAGGTGACGTGGCAAGTAAAAATCCGCATTTGGTGACAAGTGACGTGGCAAGTGACAATCCACATTTGGTGGCAGGCGACAAGGCAAGTGACATCCTCAGGGCTCCCACTGATTCTGCATTATGGTGAGTTGAACCATTTAATTTTATATTACAATGTATTAATAGAAATAATGCGCTTCAATCATCCTGACACCATAACAACCATGGTGCCGTAATGATTGATGCGCCAACACCAGCCATTTTTCCCATATAAATTGCCCCCAAAAAAACATATTTTACAGCAGTGCCCCTCCCGAGATTAGACTCTGGATCCGCCCCTGGTGTGTATGTGAGAATGCATGTATGTGTGTGTGCGTGTGTGTGAGCATGTATGTGTGTGTGCGTGTGTGTGAGCATGCATGTATGTGTGTGTGTGTGAGCATGCATGTATGTGTGTGTGAGCATGCATGTATGTGTGTGTGAGCATGCTTGTGTGTGTGTGTGAGCATGCTTGTGTGTGTGTGTGAGCATGCTTGTGTGTGCGTGTGAGCATGCTTGTGTGTGCGTGAGCATGCTTGTATGTGCGTGTGTGTGTGAGCATGCTTGTATGTGCGTGTGTGAGCATGCTTGTATGTTTGTGAGCATGCATGTATGTGTGTGTGTGTGTGTGTGTGTGAGCATGCATGTATGTGTGTGTGGGTGTGTGTGTGTGTGTGTGTGAGCATGCATGTATGTGTGTGTGAGCATGCTTGTATGTGTGTGTGTGCGAGCATGCTTGTATGTGGGTGTGTGAGCATGCTTGTATGTGTGTGTGTGTGAGCATTAATGTGTGTGTGTGAGCATTAATGTATGTTTGTGTGTGTGAGCATGCTTGTATGTGTGCGTGTGAGCATGCTTGTATGTGTGTGAGTGTGTGTGAGCATGCTTGTGTGTGTGTGTGTGTGAGAGCATGCATGTATGTATGTGTGTGTGTGTTCATATATGTATGTGTATGTATGCATGTGTGTGTGCATGTGTTTATCAGTGGCCGTGCATCCAAAAGGGTGCACAGGTTCCACCCCCTCTATGACCAAAGGATAGACTCATGCATAGCATAGCATGAATCTATCCATGGCCACCGCTGCCACCCCCATATTTAGGTGTCTGGTCCCTTTTGGGGTGCCGGGTGCCTGAATTACAGCGGCGGGGGGGGAGGTGTTTTTGCAGCACCTGATTAGAGCCATGGGCTATAATAGGCTTCAAAATAGGTGAACTGCGAGCGCCATGCTTGACGCTCACAGTCTACCCAGGTGTGTTAGAAAAGTGAATTAATATTCACTTTCCTAACACTGAATGGCCTCTCCACCAATCAGGTGTGCGGGTCTTTTACCCATAACCCGATTGGCTGAAACGATAGACACAGCTATTGGACGCCCATCAGGAGGAGAGGACGGGAGATGAGGATGGCAGTAGCTGCATGGAGGACCCCGCTCATGGCCGTTACCCGCTGCCCCACCAAGACAGGGTAAGTGGCGGGCAGACAGTGAGTGGGCGGTGGGGATTCACAGTGGCAGCATTTGATGGGCACACCAACAGCATTTGATGTGCACAGTAGCAGCATTGGATGGGCACAGTGGCAGCATTTGATGGGCACAGCGGTGGCATTTGATGGGCACAGTAGTGACATTTGATGGTACAGTGGTGGCATTAGATGGTACAGTGGTGGCGTTTGATGGGCACAGTGGCTGTAATTGATGTTTTTTAAATCGGTTCCTTTATATGCAGCCATCCACTTGGGACTGGGCCCTGGTGTTCCACCATCGGGCTCGGAGAAAAGAGCCCTGTCCGGAGGTCGGGGGGGGGGCCACCATGGTTTCCTGATTCGGGGCCCAGAAGGTTCTAGTTACGCCACTGCGCACCGCTGTCCCAGCCTTTTGGCAGCCGCCCAGCAGGCTGTCTCTGGAGCCCACAGCTGCCCACCCAGCCTCTTCACAGCCGCCCATTCAGTTCACGGCATGGCTGGGGGGGAGGGGGGGCAGAGACTAGAGGTCAGCTGACTGGTGAGGAATGTGAAGTGGGAGGGGCTGGAGGAGACCCTATCTCCTGATTTCGGCATAGGTGTCACCGCTACGAGACACCACAAAGTCTGAGACACAGTGAAGCCAGAGACCCAGTGAGTAACACTACCTGTGAGTCTAGTTGCCATTAAAAGTCCCCACTACAGTACTCAGATCAGCAGATGGGCACCTAAGTTGGCTGATCAGAACTCCCTCCAGCACTGCCACTTATCCCCCCCCCCCCCAAGCGCTGCCATTAATCCCAAATCCCCGCCAGCACTGCCACTCACCCCCCCCCCCCCCCCCCCAGCGCTTCCACTCTTCTCAGCTCCCTGCCAGCACTACCACTCATCTCATTCCCCCCACCCCTCCACCAAGGAGTAAGAGAAGGAATAAAAATAGAGAATACATGTAAGGGAGAGGAAAACAGGGGGAGGAACAAAGAAAAAGGGAGAGGAAGAATAAGAGAAAGAACAAGAAAAACTTCTAGAGAGACGAATGGGGGGGGGGACAAGAAATTAGGAAAGAGAGAGATAAAAGGGAAAGAAAGGAGAACAGAGAGAGAGAGAGTGGTACATCCTAAAATGTACCATAAGGGTTTTTTTATACTGTAGGAGCGAAAGGGACTCAGGGAGCACTATATGTCTGTGGGTTAGGGGTGCAAATTACTTGTCTTGCCTTGGGTGCTGACAGCCCACGCTATGAAAAATAATTTTACTATTAGGGGTCCAAACAACTTCGGAAATTTTATCAAGGGGTCACGGCACTAGTAATTTTAAGAAATACTGTCCTAAGGTATATTGTTGTACATAGGGACCTCTGGCATTTGGCTCTAAGGGTCCTCACCTGAAAGATTGAATACAAAACATTTTGCCATCTAGTGGCTTAGTGATACATCTGGTGATTTTCATTTCCCTCTGTGCCACTTTTTATAAATAATAGATCATGACATGTGACCAGAAGAACCTTTGCCCATTTTTATAGTTCAACCTTTGGTACTTCTAATTAGTTATATATATAGAGCACGGTGCCACTTACAGACAACCTTCTCCTGTGTTCTCCTAACTCCCAGGTGAGTTCTTTCTTGTCCCTAAAACTCTGGTTATGAGATAGTTTTATCGAGGTGAGATGTTGCTGTAAATCATATCACCAAGAAATTTGTAGGTTTATTTGGTGATTTCTGATGCTATAGCTTAATGAGGTTGTGACTCTTTTATATGTATTCTTTTGTTAAACATTAGCTGTAATTGTCCTGTTTTTACCATATTTAAATGGAATCGGTATAAATTGAGTAAATCAGCAATTTTCAATGAGCTAGACTAGATTTTCTGTTACATACAGGGCCAGTGCTACCACTAGGCAAACTAGGCGGCCACCTAGGGTGCACTGCTGCTTAGGGTGCCCAGCCGATGCTTTCCCTACTCTCCATCTCTGCGCTATGCATGTTTCCATGCACATCTAGGGGCATGCAGGGGATGCCTATGCTGCATGTTACTCAGGCAGCCGCTCTGTAATGTCATTATAGAGGCGCAGCACTGGGGCAAAATTGCATTGCACTGAATTGCATGTAAATAAAACAGGAATGCAGTGTGATTCCTATGCGAGTCACATGTAGTTCATAGTGTGAACCAGGGCTAAACGATCAGAGTGTGTCCTCTAGACATTTTAAGCTTGATGACCAACTAATGCTACATTCAAACTTTTTTTTTTTTTTTAGTAAATCAACTCCCAATAGTTTAATAATCAACTTACCTGGAGACATAAAAGTGCTGCGTGTGCACTAAAATCAGTCAAGGTTAAATTAACCTTCATTTATATGGTTATTGTCATTTACCATAAAATATTATAGCCATTTCAATGGATTTGCTTTAGTATCGATGCAAAACATTTTAATTTACGAGGCAAGGTGTTTATTTTCATAGTTAACTTATTGCTATCATGTTTAACAATATATTAACTACAGAGGGAATGTGTGTTTACTTACAAACATGAACAAATAAGTATGAGAAAAAAAATAAGCTGTCATGTGGCAGATTTTATGCTACCAACATGTTACCCTCTGCAGTGATGGATTATATACAGTACGGAATAATGCTAGGTTTACATGCGATTCTGCATTTGCGTGGGCACAACAGTAATTCCTGCAGGAAAATATATCCGGCACCTGCTATAAAATGTGGCCCCACAGAAACTGCATGGTGCTTTGGCACCATACGTTTCTGTGGGTAGGGAACCACAACGCATTTTATAGTGCATGGGGGTGCAATTAAAAGTTAATGGCACCCCCCCGCGTATTTACCTAAAAGCAACATTTTTTGTATGTGTAGGTGTGGGATAGCATGCAATATACACTATATTACCAAAAGTTTTGGGACACCTACCTTTACACGGACATGAACTTTAATGGCATCCCACTCTTAGTCCGTAGGGTTCAATATGGAGTTGCCCCAGCCTTTGCAGCTTCAACTCTTCTGGGAAGGCTGTCCACAAGATTTAGGAGTGTGTCTATGGGAATGTTTGACCATTCTTTCAGAAGCGCATTTGTGAGGTCAGGCACTGATGTTGGCCGAGAAGGCCTGGCTCACTTTCTATGCTCTAATTCATCCCAAAGGTGTTCTATTGAGTTAAGGTTAGGACTCTGTGCAGCCCAGTCAAGTTCCTCAACCCCAAACTCCCTCATCCATGTCTTTATGGACCTTGCTTTGTGCACTGGTTGGCAGTCATGTTGGAACAGGAAGGGGCCATCCCCAAACTGTTCCAACAAAGTTGGGAGCATGGAATTGTACAATTGTACAGCGGGAGCCAACTATCAATCTGCCCAGAGGAGGGACAGAGCTGGGAGAGCCTCGGCTTTCATGCACAGTGCTGGGTCGTGAATGGGCTCAGCTAAGTAAGGGGGGGGGGGGTAGGGGTAACTTGTTACGCAGAAGGTTTTTTACCTTAAAAAATATTTATTCACTGGCCACTTAAAACCCCCTTCTTAACCAGGCCAATTTTCAGCTTTTGGTGCTCTCAAATTTTGAATCACAATTACTCAGTCATGCAACACTGTACCTATATGAAATTTTTGTCCTTTTTTTTCACACTAATAGAGATTTCTTTTGGTGGCATTTAATCACTGCTGGATTTTTTATTTTTTGCGCTATAAAAGAAAAAAAAGACTGAATATTCTGTAAAAAAAAAAAAATTCTTAGTTTCTGTTCTAAAATTTTGCAAATTTGTAATTTTTCTTCATATATTTTGGCCAAAATTTATACTGCTAATCTTTGGTAAAAATAACCCAAATCGGTGTATATTATTTGGTCTTTGTAAAAGTTATAGAGTCTACAAGCTATGGTGCCAATCTCTGAAAATTTATCTCACCTGATGTACTGACGGCCTAATTTCTTGAGATCCTAACAAGCCAGAAAAGTACAAATACCCCCCAAATGACCCCTTTTTAGAAAGTATACATTCCAATGTATTTAGTTAGAGGCATGGTGAGTTTTTTGAAGTTGTCATTTTTTCCCACAATTCTTTGCAAAATCTTGATTTTTTTTCTCACACACAGCATATGCATAGCACACATTCCACCCCAAAACACATTCTATTATTCCTCCAGAGTATGACAATACCACATGTGTGAGACTTTTACACAGCGTGGCCACATATAGAGGCCCAACATGCAGGGAGCGCCATCAGGAGCATAAATTATACATATATTGACTACCTATTACATTTTTGAAGGCCCTGGAAAACCAGGGCAATGGAAACACCCCAAAAATGACCCAATTTTGGAAAGAAACACCCCTATGTATAATCTATGAGGCATATCGAGTCTTTTGGACATGTAATTTTTTTCCACAAGTTTTTGGAAAATGTGTAAAGAAAATGAAAACACATTTTATTTTTACACAATGTTGGTCATTTACACAATGTTTCTAACATATAGCGTGTACATACCAAAAAATACACCCCGAAATAGATTCTCCTACTCCTCCTGAGTTTGGTGATACTACATGTGTGAGACTTTTCTACAGCATGGCCACATAGAGAGGCCCAACATGCAGGGAGCACTGTCAGGTGTTCTATTGGCATAAGTTCAAATCTAATTTGATTACCTATTACACTTTTGTGAGACACTGTAGTGGTATGAATGAGAACTGATGTGGCATGGATAAGCATGAATGTGGATGGATGAGCCGTGGATGGGGATGGCTGAGTATGGATGGGATGACTTAGCATGAATGAGTATGGCTAAGTATGGCTGGGTATGGCTGAGTACGGATGGGTATGGCTGAGGATGGCTGGGTATGGCTGAGTATGGCTGGGTACGACTGAGTATGGCTGGGTACGACTGAGTATGGCTGGGTACGACTGAGTATGGCTGGGTACGACTGAGTATGGCTGGGTACGGCTGAGTACGGCTGGGTATGGCTGAGTACAGCTGGGTATGGCTAAATATAGCTGGGTATGGCTAAGTACGGCTGAGTATGGCTGGGTATGGCTGAGTATTGTTGGGTATTGCTGGGTATGGCTGAGTATGGATGGATATGGCTAAATATGGAGGATGGATGGATGGCTGAGCATGGATAGATGGATGAGTATGCTGAGTATGGATGGCTGAGCATGGATGGATGGATGAGTATTCTGAGTATGGATGGCTGAGCATGGATGGATGGATGAGTATGCTGAGTATGGATGGGTGAGCTTGGATGGATGGCTGAGTATGCTGAGTATGGATGGGTGAACATGGGTGGGTATGCTGAGCATGGATGGCTGAGTATGCTGAGTATGGATGCGTGAGCATTGATCGATGAGTATGGATGGATATGCTGAGTATGGATGGCTGATTATGGATGGATGGATGGCTGGAATGGACACAGAGAAGCACTGTGGGTAAGATAGATTCAGCCCACAGCGCTGCTGCCACCGATCTCTCCCCTCGCACTGTACCAATCAATACAGAAAGGGGAGAGAGGAACCGGATGTGACGCTGGTTTGTTTACTACTGATCGTTCTGTCATTTGATGGAGCGATCCCATGGTAAACGGCAACTATCACAGGGCGGTCACGGATATTCCCAGGTGCGTGCGGCAGGGAGCACGAGAGAGAGGGATTCTGGGAGGACGTTAATGTATGCCCTCCCAGAGTTATCGAACCACCTTGTAGCCGTCATTCGGCTATGGACCGGTTGGTAAGTGGTTAAAGCGGACCTTCAGTCATTTTTTCAACTTTCCATCTATTAAATCTTCTACCCTTATTGTTTTAACTTTGAATAGTAAAACATTTTTTTTTCTGCCAGTAAATAACCTAATACAGCCCACTTAAGGCTACACTGCCAGGTACCCTTACCCGCAATGGCAGCGGCAGCACCCGACAGCTGATAGAAACATCAGCTGCGGTGCCGACATCTCTGGACTCCAGGACAGGTAAGTGTCCTATTGTTAAAAGCCAGCAGCTGCAGTATGTGTATCTCCTGGCTTTTAATTTATTTTTTTTTGGGCGGAACACCGCTTTAAAATAAACAACCTTTAGGCTTCAGATTTTGGGTCTCAAACTGGCGCCCTCCAGCTTTTGCGAAACTAGAAGTCCCATGGGGCATTGCAAGGCTGACAGTTACAAGCATGACTACCTCAGGCAGAGGCATGATGGGACTTATAGTTCTGCAACAGTCGAGGGGCCACCAGTTTGAGACCCCTGCTTTAGAACCACTTTAATGAAAAATAGATTACAGTGGCATTAAGCAGTGGATGTGTATATTTTATTTTTGGAGAAAAAAGGATACTAATAGTTTAGTGTCACGTTAAAGATTACTGATCCTAATTTACAAATGGTTTCCCCAGTCTGCCATTCAGGATAGGTGAACATATTTCCAGGATTTGTTTACCTGGTTGAAAACCTACCATGTGTACAGTTGTTGCTGGCATGACTTTTTATAGTATCCGATCTTCTTTGATTATGACCTTTATTAAATAAGGAAAGCCTTCCCTTTTACAATGCTGTGTCTTTGTCTCACCCTACTGCTTTCATTTGTCATAGAAAAGATGGCTCCTACTCTGCAGGATGTAAAGCCCTCGCTGCTTCTGAATACTTATGTCTTCCTTGTTCATATTTATGTATCCTGTGATGTTTATAAAGAAACAAACATACATTGTTTCAATTCTCATCTCTTCTTGATCCAGTGAAAATAAAGCCTTGGGTTTTTGCAGGCAGGCAACAAATAGTGGAGTGTTTAATGTCCCGGTCCGGTAGGAGTGATGTTTATGAAAAGTAGGCGTTTAAACTCTTAGCAACTGTCTTCACAAACAAAAGCATCCCTTCACAAGAGACTGTGCTGTGCCAACAGTTAGGAAGTTATTGGACAATAATAGCTTCTTTCTTTGGAAACAAATGTGGAGTTGAATACATTTTATGGTAGTAATACAAGTGTGGTCCCTTTAACATTTTAAGACCATAGTCAGTGAAAGTATGAGAATCCTAGGAGAGATAAATCATGCTATTTTCTTAACCACTTAAAGAGGAGGGCCGGTTAAAAAAAAAAAAAAAAAAAAAAGTCAGCAGCTGCAAACACTGCAGTTGCTGACTTAATAAACACACTCACCTGTCCAGGGCGCCCGCGATGTCGGCCGCCCGAGGCCGACCCGTCCCTCGGCTCTCGGGTCCCGGCGCCGCCATTCCCTGTAAGGGAAACAGGCAGTGGAGCCTTATGGCTTCACTGCCCGTTTCCTACTGCGCATGCGCGAGTCCCGCAGCGCTTTCCGAATGGGACGCGCTGTGTTCTGGAACACACAGTTCCCAGAACACAGCGCGACTCATTACCCAGAAGACGCCGCGACGAAGACAGAAGACAGAAGATCTCCGCGGAGGAGGAAGAGGAAGATTAGGATAAAGTGCCTAGCAACAGGCATTTCTGGTAAGTAAAAAAAAAAAATTTTTTTCATTTTTTTTTTTTTAGATTTTTTTCTAATTTTTAAAATGTTTTTGTTTTTCAGGGTGGCCCTCCACTTTAAGCCCCGGACCAATTTGCAGCCAAAGGACCAAGCCCCTTTTTGCGATTCGGCACTGCGTAGATTTAACTGACAATTGCGCGGTCGTGCAACGTGGCTCCCAAACAAAATTGGCGCCCTTTTTTTCCCACAAATAGAGCTTTCTTTTGGTGGTATTTGATCACCTCTGCGGTTTTTATTTTTTGCGCTATAAACAAAAATAGAGCAACAATTTTGAAAAAAATTCAATATTTTTTACTTTTTGCTATAATAAATATCCCCAAAAAATATATAAAATCATTTTTTTTCCTCAGTTTAGGCTGATTCGTATTCTTCTACATATTTTTCACAAAAAAAATTACAATTAGTGATTATTGATTGGTTTGCACAAAAGTTATGGCGTTTACAAAATAGGGGATAGTTTTTTATTATTTTTTTAATTTTTTATTATTTATTTTTTATTAATTTTTTTTTACTAGTAAAAATAGTACTAGTTACTAGTTACTAGTTTAATAGTATCTACTTTACGAGAGCCGGATTGTGGCCAGCAGGGGCAGAAAATGTCATGGGCCCAGCATCAGTGAGAAAAAATATGGCCTCAGGGTTGGTGGTCATTAGAAGAAGGAATATACCCCCTATTAGTAGGAGGAATAGTATCCCATCATTGGTATCAGTGGGAGATATAGTGTCTCATTGTTGGTGTCAGTGGGAGGAATAGTGCCTCATATCAGTGGGAGGAATAGTGCCTCATATCAGTGGGAGGAATTGTGCCCCAAGAGCCAGATAAAGGCTGTCAAAGGGCCACATCTGGCCCTCGAGCCGTAGTTTGGAGACCCCTGTTCTTGAGCATGATGGCATGGCAATTGTTTAAATCAATAGTTTTCATCTGGGTCTTTGGTGTATAATGGAGACCTGTGCAGAGAACATAACCCTTTTATTATTCAGGTACAGTATCTCACAAAAGTGAGTACACCCCTCACATTTTTGTAAATATTTTATTATATCTTTTCATGTGACAACACTGAAGAAATGACACTTTGCTATAATGTAAAGCAGTGCGTGTACAGCTTGTATAACAGTGTAACTTTACTGTCCCCTCAAAATAACTCAACACACAGCCATTAACGTCTAAACCACTGGCAACAAAAGTGAGTACACCCCTAAGTGAAAATGTCCAAATTGGGCTCAAAGTGTCAATATTTTGTTTGGTCACCATTATTTTCCAGCACTGCCTTAACCTTCTTGGGCATGGAGTTCACCAGAGCTTCACAGGTTGCCACTAGAGTCCTCTTCCACTCCTTCATGACGGCATCACGGAGTTGGTGGATGTTAGAGACCTTGCAGTCCTCCACCTTCTGTTTGAGGATGCCCCATAGATGCTCAATAGGGTTTGGGTCTGGAGACCTGCTTGGCCAGTCCATCACCTTTACCCTCAGATCCTTTAGCAAGGTAGTGGTCATCTTGGAGGTGTGTTTGGGGTCTTTATCATGTTGGAATACTGCCATGTGGCCCAGTCTCCAAAGGGAGTGGATTATGCTCTGCTTTAGTATGTCACAGTACATGTTGGCATTCATGGTTCCCTCAATGAACTGTAGCTCCGCAGTGCTGGCAGCACACATGCAGCTTTAGACCATGACACTCCCAGCACCATACTTGACTGTAGGCAAGACACAGTTGCCTTTGTACTCCTCACCTGGTTGCCGCCACACACACTTGACACCATCTGAACCAAATATGTTTATCTTGGTCTCATCAGACCACAGAACATGGTTCCAGTAATCCATGTCCTTAGTCTGCTTTTCTTCAACAAACTATTCATGGGCTTTCCTGTGCATCTTATTTAGAAGAGGTATCCTTCTAAGATGACAGCCATGCAGACCAATTTGATGCAGTGTGTGGCGTATTGGT
Source organism: Lithobates pipiens (assembly GCF_037356315.1). Classification (NCBI taxonomy): domain Eukaryota; kingdom Metazoa; phylum Chordata; class Amphibia; order Anura; family Ranidae; genus Lithobates; species Lithobates pipiens. Next base: position 14,388,982 of record NW_027507790.1, read on the forward strand.
CTGAGCACTGTCAGGCTGACCCCCCACTACTTCATCTTCTGCAGTAATGTTGGTAGCACTCATACATTTATTTCAGGGTCTTGGCAATCTTCTTATAGCCTAGACCAGTGTTTCTCAACCTTTTATGGTGAAGTACCCCTGTAGGTCTAAAAAATGTTCCTAAGTACCCCTGTCTCCAGAAAGTATTTTCTATTGTTTGTCATGGTTTGTGTGTGCTGCAATGACAGATACACACACACACACACACATATATACTGCTAAGGCTGCACTGATGGGCACTGATGAGGCAGCACTGATGGGCACTGATAGGCACCACTGATGGGCACTGATGAGGCAGCACTGATGGGTACTGATGAGGCAGCACTGATAGGCACTGATGAGGCTGCACTTAGGAGGATGCACTGATAGGTGGCACTGATGAGACTGTGCTGATAGGCGGCCTTGATAGGAGGCACTGATAGGAAATGATGAGGCTGCACTGATAGGAGGCACTGATGAGGCTGCCACTGATAGGAGGCACTGATGGCTGGCACTGATAGGCAGCACTGATAGGCCGCACTGATAGCTGGCACTGATAGGCAGCAGTGATAGAAGGCATTGATGGCTGGCACGGATAGGAGGCACTGATGGCTTGCACTTATAGGAGGCACTGATAGGCGACACTGATAGGCAGCACTGATGACTGGCACTGATAAGAGACACTAATGTCTGGCACTGATAAGAGGCAGTGATGTCTGGCACTGATAGGAGGCACTGATATCAGGCACTGATGGCTGGCACTGATAGGAGGCACTGATAGGTTCCTGAGCAGGGACATGGGAAGTGACAGGCAGGACTCACATTACATTTTCTTCCTGTATGTGCAGGATTGTTCTTTGCACATTGCACAGATCTAAGGCTCGCTGGAAAGGGGGAGGAGCCGGGAGATGGGAGAGGAGGGGGTGACGAGGGGGGCTTTTTCCCCCCGCATCGCTGGACCCTGGGATAGGTAAGTGTCCGATTATTAAAAGTCAGCAGCTGCAGTATTTGTAGCTGTTGACTTTTATTTTTTATTTTTAAGCAGAACTCCACTTTAACTTAAAAAGCTGAAGTTGGAAGCTGATTGGTTACATTATGCACAGCTACACCAGATTCTGAGTGCTCTAGGTTTAGTATATGTTCCCAATGTGACTGCTAGGCATGCAGATGCAGCAAAGTAGTGCAATGTGAAATCCCCCTTGGGTTTGAAAGGAGAAAAAAAGTGTGTGTGTGTGTGTGTGTGTGTGGGGGGGGGGGGGGTTATGGCAATATCACCTCCAGAATACCAGCAAACCACCGCCTCTGAAAAGTGATTCACACTTTTAAATAGGCGTGGGAAACTCGCTGCCTGTGTGAACAAGGTCTTATGCAAATAAAAAGAGCCTCGGGGACAGTATTCAACTGTGTTGATTGTTTTCAGTACTGCAAACTTGGCATTGTGGGATTTTACAATCCTCTTACTTTGATCAGTGACTAGCTACTTTGTAATGAGAGAACAAACAGTTCTCTGCAGTGAAGCCTTGTTGGCAGTGTGGAGTTAACACGCGGCTTGCTGTAAAGCAGATTTCCAATTGGTCTGTTCACCTGTCAGTCTTATTTCTGAAGCCAATCATATGCTTTGGTAAGGCATGTCACAACTGGAAAGGGTGTCTGGACACATCCCCTTTTGACTGGAGAAGGCATGGATAAAGGAGAAGGAGCAACCCTTAAGTTCTACTTTTCCATAGCTTTATATTCTAAGTTTTGCAGTGTGAATTCTCTCTCTATCCCCATGTATGGATAAGGAAGTGACTGACAACTACTTTCCCAGCTGTCTGCTGTCTACACACTGTTAAAGGGACAGCTGTCTGGCTTAGTCCTATTGACACTGCTTAAAGGAGACGGAAATTGGTTGGTAAGAGTGGTAAGCTATTTAAAGTGATCACTGGTTACCCCTTCTTCATAATGTTATTACTGTTTTTTTTATTTTTTTATCATGTTGCATTTATCTCATGTTTGATGATTAGTCCTAGCGTGTCGTGCCAATGCCACAACAGTAATTTGCTTTCTATTTAAAAACACTAACCAGTGACAGATGATCTAAATACATTTAAAGTGGAATTGCAGCTTAACCCTAACTACTCCTAAAACCGACCACCCCATCTTTTAAACCCTGTACTGACTAACCTGTTATACTAGGTTCACATCTCTGCATGTTTGCGGGTTTCATTTGCACAGGCGCTCCAGCCTATTCATTTCAATGGGCTGCTGTGCCTGCATTTCCACAAAAAAAAAAAAGAAGGTGCATGCACCTTTTCAAAAACATGTCCAGATGATTACTTATTTTCAGCTCGCTCTGGTCCAGTCACATGATCCCACTCCCCTGTGTTGGCCAGTGCCGCTGCAGGGAGCACTGACAACAGCTGGCACATTAAGGCCCCTTTCACACAGGCTGTCCGATCAGGTCCGCCTGTCAGTTTTTCAGGCAGACCCAATCAGACCTTGCAGTCTCCCATATGGAGCGGCAGATGTCAGCGGATACATGTTTGCTGACCAGGGGTTGACTGATCCATCGGGCTCTCGGGCACTGCCCGAGGGCCCAGGGCCAGTAGGTTGCCTCATGAGAGGCTCCTGGGGATGAAGCCAATGCCGAAAGAAGTTCACTCAGTGGAGTATCCTCAACCCAGTGAGTATTCCTGTCAGCTGCTCCTGCCTCTGGTCTCTGTCTTAATTTCTCTGGTTTTGCCGCTCGGCGCTTCTCTCCCCCAGCCTCGATGATGGCTGGAGGTCTTCAAGGAAGAGGGGGCACTTATATAAGGGAACTGTAAGCTATAGGGGGCCTCTAGGGAGGGGGACTGACTGCTGATCTAATGATTGGTGACCAACCATTAGATCAGTAGTCAGCAGCACCCCCCTACCCTACAGACACCCCAATAGATCAGAGTCTCCTCATTTCAGCTCCAGTGGCGGACTGACCATTCATGGGGTGGAGCTGGGAGAGCGTTGGCAGTTGCTAGGCAACTGGCTCAGTTACTAATGACAACCCAGACTTCACTGACCCCAACCTCAAGGGAGGACAGAACATTGTTATTCCCGCCATCTGTAACCCTAATGATCAGTCATGAGCAAGCTAAGCCAAGACTCAGTAATCGGCTTCATGATTCGGAAGTGAAGCAGGGTACCATACCATCAGCTGGTGGAGCATTTTTGGCCCTTGCTGACCTGTCTGCAGTCTCTGACCATCTCCTCAATCATGTCTGCAGTCTCTGACCATCTCCTGCATCATGTCTGCAGTCTCTGACCATCTCCTGCATCATGTCTGCAGTCTCTGACCATCTCCTGCATCATGTCTGCAGTCTCTGACCATCTCCTGTAGTATGTCTGCAGTCTCTGACCATCTCCTGTAGTATGTCTGCAGTCTCTGACCATCTCCTGTAGTATGTCTGCAGTCTCTGACCATCTCCTGTAGTATGTCTGCAGTCTCTGACCATCTCCTGTAGAATGTCTGCTGTCGTTGTCTTCTGTCATCTCCTGTGTTATGACTGCAGTCTTTGATCATCTCCTGTACTATGTCTGCAGTCTCTGACCTTTTACTGCATCATGTCCTCGGTCTCTGGCCTTCTCCTGTATCATGTCCTCGGTCTCTGGCCTTCTCCTGTATCATGTCCTCGGTCTCTGGCCTTCTCCTATATCATGTCCTCGGTCTCTGGCTTTCTCCTGTATCATGTCTGAAGATGACTCTGGGTGGGGATGAGAGTTACATAGTGGAGAGCCTCTTCACTGTGTAACTTTCATCCTCATCCATTTTCACAATGCGACTCCATCATGCTCATCCCCACCCAGAATCATCCATCCCTCTCCACAATGTATCCCCATCCCTGCCCAGCATCATCCATCCCTCTCCACAATGTATCCCAATCCCTGGCCAGCATCATCCATCCCTCTCTGAGGGGCGATGGGTATACATTGTAGAATGTAGAGAGGGATGGCTGTATGGGGATGGGGTTACATTGTGAAGCGGGATGGATGATGATGGGGATACATTGTGGAGAGGGATGGATGATGCTCAGTGGGGATGGGGATACATTGTGGAAAGGGATGTGGATAATTCTGGGCTGGGATGGGGATACATTTATTTTTGAGGTGGGGGGTATAATATTGGGTGAGTTCCCACACTTTTTTTCCCAGAACTTGACCCTGGGGGGGTGTACTCACTTTTATGAGATACTGCATGTGAGAAATGTCAGGATTGGTCTGGAGGTCGAGTGGTTGCAGGATAACCCTTAAAAATGTATACATATAATACCTTTAACTTATGTACAAGGTCAAATGAGTATCCTAGGATGCAAACTGTCTGCCTCCAAAGGCACACATCCATACCTTTAGAGAAGTAATGCTCAGATTTGTGATTACCAGCCTACAGCCGCAATTTGTCAATGATTTGTACAGGCAGCTGTATGCAAACACTAGGGATGAGCTCAGGCGTGTTCGCATGGAACACGCGCAGACCCCGCCAGGAAGTCAGCGCAGTGCTGCGCTAATCACAGTCAGTGAGACATTGCCCGATGTGCGGCTGCAGAGAACGGGCAATATCTCACTGCCTGTGATTAGCGCAGCGCTGCGCCAACTTCCTGGCAGGCTCTGCAGGTGTTTCATGTGAACACGCCGGAGCTCATCCCTAGCAAACACCTTTTTCTCATATCGTCTTCCAGGACAGCCTTTGAGATATAGGGCTCCTCCCTCCGGGACAGGAAACACGTCAAGCCAATTAAATAAAAGGTGTGGTCCTCCAGGCCCTCCTCAGTTTTTGTGTTTCCTGCCGGACGGGAAGGAGCACGTCTTGGAACTGGTAAGGGGAGCTCCTTCTCAGGGGTTTTACCTGGGGAGAGCGCCTTGATGGACCTGGCCCTTAGCACCCCTCGGTCCGAACGAAGGGAGGAGAGGGTAGCTTTCAGTCCCCGCTGCCATTTAAACGTTCGGAGAGAACGGGACCCCGATACGCGGCAATCTCCCCCTCGGAGCGCTAACCGCTCGTACCTGTCGGTCGGAGGCGGCGGGAGACGTTCGCTCTACCGACCGGCGTTCGGGTACTGTGAGCGGTACGTTCGTAAGAACGCACGGCGTCGGGGCGGAGTTTTTGCGCTCTGGCGTACGGAAGTGGGAGAGACGCACTTCCGCCGGATTCGCGTCATCAGGGGGCGCCGCAGGACCCGTTCCAGTCCTTTGGGCGCGGCGGTGTGACTACAGGGTTGCCTGGAGCAGTGTGAAGGCTCAGAGAGACTGAGTGATACACAGGAACCATGGAGAGTGCGGTTGTGCAGGTGGACTCCGGTTCAACAGGCTCCAGTACCTCTCAGGTAAGCTTGGTGAGGGCAGACCAGGACTTACACTGGGGGGTGGGGGGTCACTCTGACCCGTAGCACCTTCCCGGGGTGGAGAACCTGCTGGTGAAGGGGGGCACTTCCTAAACAGACCCTAGAAGCACAGTGGTGTGGTCAGGGGTGGTATTTTAATGGGACCCTGTTTTTCTTTGTTTTTAGGTTAAACAGGACAGAGCCCAGATACCTTTACCCAGAAGGAAATGTGCCGTGTGTGGGGCTAAGTTAGGCACCGGTTGGGAGAAGCCGCTTTGCCCAGATTGTGTCAGTAGCCTGGTAAAAGAGGACTCGGTGGCAGCTTGTCACAATGTTTTAACATCCGTAAAGGATGAGATTGCATCCACCTTCCAATCTTTTAAAAACATGATGGATAGGATGCAGGGTCCTTCTGTCTCTTTACCCAGAGCCGTGAGTATGCCTTCCTTATCCGAACCAAGTCAGGAGGAGGAGGTGGATAGGGAGAGGTTATCCAGGTCATTAGCCTCCTCTAGGACAGAGTCTACTTCAGAATCTGAGGGGGAGGAAGAGGCCATTAGATCAGCCAGATACAAGCTGTCTTTGGATGATGTGGGTGACCTCCTCAAGGCTATATATGACACCTTAGAGATCAGAGAAGAACAGGTCCAGCTTTCAAAACATGACATGATGTATCAAGGGTCGAGTGTAATGAAAGACAGGGTATTCCCCGTCCATAAGTCGCTAGTGGAGGCGATTCTGCTGGAGTGGGAACAACCGGAAAAAAGGCCATTTTTTTCAGGTAGCCTTAGAAGGAGGTTCCCTTTTGAATCGGATGCGGTGCATCCCTGGAACAAGGTTCCCAAATTAGACGCTCCCTTGGCTAAGGTCTCTAAGAAGACAGATTTGGCCTTTGATGATATGGGTTCACTCAGGGACCCTATGGATAAGAGGGGAGATCTGCTGCTCAAGAGAGCCTGGGATGCCTCTTCCATCGGGCTTAAACCGGCCCTAGCAGCTACCTGTGTGGCCAGAAACTTGGAGTGTTGGCTTACACAGTTACAATCACATATTTCTGCAGGTACTTCTAGGCAACAGCTGTTGAAGTCCTTTCCGCTACTGTTTAAAGCGGTGGGCTTTTTAGCGGATGCCTCGGCAGAATCAGTCAAACTGGCTGCTAGATCAGCAGCACTAGTGAACGCTGCCAGAAGGGCCGTTTGGCTTAAGACCTGGTCAGGAGACACAGCTTCAAAACTAAAGTTGTGTGGATTACCCTTTTCAGGGGACCATTTGTTTGGGCCCGGCCTGCAAGAGGCGTTAGAGCGCACGCAGGATAGGAAGAAAGCTTTCCCAGAAAGGAAAAAGAGACCTGAAGGGAAACGCCTTTTTCGAAGCCCCAGGCAGCAAAACCTGCAGGAAAGGGAGGTTCGCCCCAAAAAGCATTGGACGGGTCACAAGGGAAGAGGCAGAGGAGGTATCTTATTCAATCCTCCTCAACCCTCCCCTAAAACCCAGTGACTCCTGCGTCCCGGTGGGAGGAAGACTGGGGAAGTTCCTCCCACAGTGGGAAGCTTCAACCGAAAGTCCGTTCATTCGAGATCTTGTAAGGAACGGCTACAGGTTGGAGTTTGGTTCAGTTCCCCTCCCGAACTTTCAAGTAACAAGGTTACCAAGGGACCAAGAGAAAGCAGAGGCTTTGGCTCTTCTTCTGGGGGATCTGGTGGACCAAGAAGTAATGGTGCAGGTACCTCAGGAGGAGCGAGGCTTGGGGGTTTACTCCCACGTATTCGTGGTAAAGAAACCTTCGGGGAAGTTCAGGTTAATACTGAATCTCCGTCCCCTGAACAGATTTATAAAATACAAGCGGTTCCGGATGGAGTCAATCTTCTCGGTAACCAAATTCCTGTTTCAGGGCTGTCACATGGCCACAGTGGATCTCAGGGATGCATATTTGCATATCCCGATTCATCCGGAATCTCAGAGATTTCTCAGGTTGGCGGTGAGGTTGAACACGGGGGTGTTACACCTCCAGTTTCGAGCTCTCCCCTTCGGGCTTTCAGCCTCACCAAGAGTCTTTACAAAAGTTCTGGCAGAGGCACTGGCCCCATTAAGGCTCAAGGCTATAACAGTGATCCCATATCTGGACGATCTACTGTTCATAGCCCAGTCGGCCCAACAGCTGCAGAGGGACATACAGGAGGCCTTGGTTTTCCTGCGCTCACTGGGGTGGCTGATAAACCAGGAAAAATCCCAGCTGACCCCCTCACAGGAGGTCCTGTATTTAGGATACAGGATTTCTTCAGTGGAAATGAGAGTATTTCTTCCGGAGGAGAAGATCGGCAAGCTAGAGCAGGCGGTAGCCCAGCTTCAATCTGGTCGGGAAGCCCAGATCAGGGAGGTGATGAGAGTCCTAGGGTTGATGACATCATGCTTTCCAGCGGTGGCCTGGGCAAGACATCATCAGCGTCCTTTACAAAGACTCATGCTCCGTTATTGGGATGGCAGGCAGGAGAGCCTGGATCAGGTTATGCCCCTATCCTCGGCAGTCAGGAGGTCTCTTTGGTGGTGGCGGGCCCAGGTCAACCTAGACAGGGGTCTTCCCTGGTCCCCACAAGCTACGGTGGTGGTCACGACCGATGCCAGTGCGCTGGGTTGGGGTGCCCACCTAGAGGGAACCTTAGCCCAGGGTTCCTGGTCGAACCTAGAGACAGGTCGTTCCTCAAACCAGGCAAAAAGAAAAGATAAGATTGCGCTATGGACAAATTTACCCGTTTGCTAGACAAGTTTAAATAAGTAAATGTTAAAATGATTATAATAAAGTGAACTGTGAAGGGTTAAAGCTGCCTGTGCTTGAAACCTATCCCTCTAGATGGGAATAGATTAGAAATGTGAAAAGTAAAATAAGCTTTGGCGCTAAAACCTAAATGGTGTACTAAAAATGCTAATACTCTGCAAATTACATAAAATGAAGCCCAATGTGGGAATTTCACCAATACACTGTATACGTGATATTAAAACTATATGTAAATGGAAATGTGTATCCGTTATCCTACATAGTAACTATGCACAAGTGTGGTAAAAAATAATGACTATGCACAAGTGTGGTAAATGATATGATAAAAATTACAACTAATCTATCACAACTAAAAATGTAGGTGCTTTGACAAAAAGTGCTTTAGCTCACATAAATGAGCCAATACTTATATTCTAAAAAGTGACAATCAAAAGGACATTGTGAAAATACCAAGTGAAAACATCAAAAAAATCAAAAAAATCATATAATGTCCAATCCAAAATGTGTTATAATGTCCAAAAAAATAACAATATTTGTTCAAAGTCGCATCATCTAGTTGCTGAAAAAACGCATAAGACTTTTATCAGATAGGAAGGTGAAGCAAGGTGACTGGTGAAAACAAGGGTTAAATTCCTCTCCGGTGCGCCACTCTGTGTTAGAGAAAAAATGTATATATGCGCTCACCAGACATTAAACCCTCAATGGGTTAACCAAGCAGTCACAGTATGAGCCACTGTGCAGCTCTCTCGAGGCTCTGCCACCGCTGTGCTGTGGGGATATTTTACACTCTTCCTTCCGTGAATGGTCCGTTTAGCGTTTGTACATGAAGGGAAACAGAAGTACAACCATGGTGCAATATTGTTGTAAAAACGTACTATGTTTATTAAAAACAGTTTTACTCACAAATTCCAAAAAAGATAGATCGCTGTGAAATATACTCCGCCGGCGTTACTGCTTGAATAGCAGTGTAAGGTGCACGTCCTAGGCCACGCCCGCCATTTAACCCTTGTTTTCACCAGTCACCTTGCTTCACCTTCCTATCTGATAAAAGTCTTATGCGTTTTTTCAGCAACTAGATGATGCGACTTTGAACAAATATTGTTATTTTTTTGGACATTATAACACATTTTGGATTGGACATTATATGATTTTTTTGATTTTTTTGATGTTTTCACTTGGTATTTTCACAATGTCCTTTTGATTGTCACTTTTTAGAATATAAGTATTGGCTCATTTATGTGAGCTAAAGCACTTTTTGTCAAAGCACCTACATTTTTAGTTGTGATAGATTAGTTGTAATTTTTATCATATCATTTACCACACTTGTGCATAGTCATTATTTTTTACCACACTTGTGCATAGTTACTATGTAGGATAACGGATACACATTTCCATTTACATATAGTTTTAATATCACGTATACAGTGTATTGGTGAAATTCCCACATTGGGCTTCATTTTATGTAATTTGCAGAGTATTAGCATTTTTAGTACACCATTTAGGTTTTAGCGCCAAAGCTTATTTTACTTTTCACGTTCCTCAAACCAGAAGGAACTTCTGGCAGTCTGGAAAGCTATAGAAACATTCCAGTCCCGGTTACATGGCAGGGATCTGCAAGTTCGCTCAGACAATGTGACAGCAGTAGCCTACCTGAACAAGCAAGGGGGAACCAGAAGCCCTGCACTGCAGGTAATTGCGGACAAAATCTTCTGCTGGGCAGAGAAGAATTTGTCCTCAATATCAGCCATTCACCTAAAGGGAACCCAGAATTTCCTGGCCGACTTTCTCAGTCGCCAGAAGATAGGTCAGGACGAGTGGGCCCTCAACAAGGAAGTGTTCGAGGAGATCGTGTCATGCTGGGGAAGGCCAGAAATAGACCTATTTGCAACAGAAGGCAACAGGAAGGTGACACAATTTTTTTCGGTTCACCCACAGGATCGGGCCAGGGGGATAGACGCCCTTGCCAATCCATGGATGTTTGGCCTGTGTTACGCCTTTCCTCCCGTAAGGATGGTGGCGGAGGTTCTGCAGAAGTTCCGTTCGGAAACTACGGACCTCATTTTAGTAGCTCCTTTTTGGCCAAGGAGACCCTGGTTTGCCAGCATAAAGAGATTGGCCGTACATCCTCCGCTGTTTCTACCAGTCAGGGAGGACTTACTTTCCCAGGGGCCGATCCTGTGCCCTCAGATAGAGAGGCTCAAGCTTGCGGCCTGGTATCTGAGGAACAAATCTTAAGGTCACAGGGTTTCTCAGAGAGAGTGATTAAGACCTTGTTAGAATGCCGTAAACCTGTTACTAGGGCAATTTACGCCAAGGTAGGAAAGAGGTTTAATTCCTGGTTGCGAGAACAGGGGATTGCAAGTCCCGGGGTCCCGGCAGTCCTAGATTTTCTACAGGCAGGGGTAGAACTGGGCCTATCTATCAGCACTCTAAGGGTACAGGTGGCGGCCTTAAGTGTTTTCCTTCAGTCCTCCCTTCAGCAGAATCCATTTGTCAGGAACTTCTTCAAGGCTCTATCTAGATCCAGGCCTGTGAGAATGAAGTCCTGTCCTACTTGGGATTTGGCCTTGGTTCTTAGAGCTCTGACCCAAGATCCATTTGAACCATTAGAGGGGGCTTCACTTAAGTGGATTGTACTAAAGACTGTATTTTTGATAGCGATCACGTCAGCTAGAAGGGTCAGTGATCTACAAGCGCTCTCGGTCAGAGAGCCATTTCTGTTAATCTTAGAGGACAGGGTAGTACTTAAGACTGATCCTAGTTTTCTTCCTAAAGTGGTGTCCACTTTTCATAGGACACAGGATATTATTTTGCCAACTTTTTTCTCAACCTCAGACAAAGAGGAGGCGAGATCTTTAAGTTTGTTAGACGTCAGGAGAAGTCTATTGATTTTTTTAGAAGCCACTAAGGTCTTCAGGAAGTCAGACTCACTTTTTGTTAATTTTTCGGGCGCCCGCAAGGGCTGCAAGGCGTCCAAAGCGTTTATCGCCAGGTGGATACGAATGGCGATAGTTAAAGCCTATGAGTTAGAGGGGAAGCAGGCACCCTTAGTTAAGGCACACTCTACAAGGGCGGTTTCCGCATCATGGGCAGAGAGGGCTGGAGCCTCTCCGGAGGAGATCTGCAAAGCAGCAACGTGGTCCAGCTACTCAACGTTCGCAAGACATTACCGTCTGGATTTATGGTCTGATAAAGAGCAGACTTTTGGACGTAAGGTCCTCCAGGCAGTGGTCCCGCCCTGACAAGGTGAGCTCCTTGCTTATCATCTCAAAGGCTGTCCTGGAAGACGATATGAGAAAACCGGAGTTAGACTTACCGGTAACTCTTTTTCTAGGAGTCTTCCAGGACAGCCTGGCTTCCCACCCAAAGTTGTTTAAATTGGACTAAGTGGTGAGGATGTGTATTAACATGATTGTTAGTGTGTTATGTCTTTCAGAGCCTCCCGGCGGTTCTTGGAGTAAAACTGAGGAGGGCCTGGAGGACCACACCTTTTATTTAATTGGCTTGACGTGTTTCCTGTCCCGGAGGGAGGAGCCCTATATCTCAAAGGCTGTCCTGGAAGACTCCTAGAAAAAGAGTTACCGGTAAGTCTAACTCCGGTTTTTTTTTTTATGGTGCTTTCTCTGCGTCCAGGCAAAATTAGCTTTTACTAATCCTTCTTCTCATTTCAGCCAGAATACACATTAAAATGTTTGCACTTTTCATGCACGGTATTAGCTGAAATTCGCTGTTAACCAGGTCATCTATGACAGATCAGCTAAGTCGTTCGGGTTAAACAAGGACAGCATTGAAGATGCCCAAATTGAAGCTGTCATTTTTTTCCAGGCCACTGCAGTGCTTAATGAACTGAACTGAGCTGATCTATTGTATGCAAACCATAGAGTGTTAGAAATTGAAACTGAACTGGTTTACTTCCTAGTTCAAATGCTGCATGCATGTCGTCTGCTGCTGTATCTCTGAGCTGATATCTCACCTGTATTATGTTTAGGAAATGTATCTCCTTTTGTTTGATTCGCAATATCAGGTACTGCAGCTTAAACTTCTATTTCTGTTCATGTATATGTTTTCTGATCACTGCAAAAGCTCACAGCTAACCGTAGTTATGTGTATTAGGTGCCTTGTGCGTGGTTATATCTTATATGCAGAGTACATTGTTTGTTAAAAAAGACAAACCTTTCAAACCAAAAAGTTGCCACAGGGGAAAGTGGCCAAACAATGTAGAGGTTTAAATTTACTACAGTCAAAATTAAAAAGAAAAAAGGATGAAATTTGGTTTGGCACTTTGTACATAGTTACTTTTATTTTCACTTCCTAATTAATGCGATCTATAGCTGTAAGTTTATATCAGGGTTTCTCAACTCCAGTTCTCCAGGCGCCCCAACAGGTCATGTTTTCAGGATTTCCATTATTTTGCACAGGTGATTTGATCAGTTTCACTGCCTAATGCTGACCATACACTATACGAAAAAATGTCTTAAATTCAGCCATTGATCCGTTCGTTTGTTTTTTTTGGCCAGTTAATGGCCACAAAATCGATAATTGTTGGGATGTTTTTGAGCCGAAAAAACGAAAGACAAGTTTGGAAATTTTCTGCCAAACGAACGATAAATTGAAAAGTTAACCACTTATCGACCGCCTCCTGTACATTAGGGATGAGCTCAGGCGTGTTCGCATGGAACACGTGCAGAGCCCGCCAGGAAGTCGCTGCAGCGCTGCGCTAATCACAGGCAATGAGACATTGCCCAATCTCTGCAGCCGCACATCAGGGCAATGTCTCACTGCCTGTGATTAGCGCAGCGCTGCACCGACTTCCTGGCGGGCTCTGCATGTGTTCCATGCGAACACGCCTGAGCTCATCCCTACTGCACATATACATCGGCACTTTGAAGGGGGATATCTCGGTAATGGCAGCAGCCATCCATCTTTACAGGAGGCGGTGGTGTTTACTATAATGGTGGTCTCTGCGGTGGGTTCGCCACGAGATCACCATTATCGGCGGTGGGAGAGGGGCCACTCCCCCTCCCGCCGCTTACCGGAGCCGTCGGTAGTGGCGGAAGCGATCAGGTCCTTCACACTGCTGGGTATGGAGAATGGGGCTAAGATGGCCCTCACTCGTCTCTATTCCATAGGAATTTTTTTTCAATGTAATTTTTTCAAATTACTTTTTTTTTGTTTTTTTTACTGCATTTAATTCCAAATATGAGATCTGAGGATTTTTTGACCCATGATCTCATATTTAAGAGGACCTGTCATGCTTTTTTCTATTACAAGGGATGTTTACATTCCTTTTAATGGGAATAAAAGTGATCCGTTTTTTTTTTAAACAGTTTAAAAATAAATAAAATCAAGTAAAATAAATAAGAATTTTTTATTTTTTTTTAAAACACCCCGACAAGCTCGCGTGCAGAAGCGAACGCATATGTGAGTAGTGCTCGCATATGAAAACGGTAGTCAAACCACACATGTGAGGTATCGCTACGATCGGTAGAGCAAGAACAATAATTCTAGCTATAGACCTCTGTAACGCAAAACATGCAACCTGTAGAATTTGGAGATTTTTTATTTAATTTTTTTTCACAAGAAGACTTATGGAGATTTTTGAGCGTAAAAGTTTGACGCCATTCCACGAGCGGGCGCAATTTTGAAGCATGACATATTGGGTATCAATTTACTCAGCATAACATTATCTTTCACAATATAAAAAATTGGGCTAATTTTACTGTTGTCTTATTTTTTTATTCAAAAAAGTGATTTTTTTTTTCTAAAAAAAAAGTGCGCTTGTAAGACCGCTGCGCAAATACGGTGTGTGAAAAAAAGTATTGAAATGACTGCCATTTTATTCTCTAGGGTGTTACAAAAAAAAACAATATATAATGTTTGGGGGTTATAAGTCATTTTCTAGCAAAAAAAAACTGTTTTAAACATGTAAACACTGAGTCTGAAAAAGAGGCCTGGTCCTTAAGTGGTTAATGTGTTTCCCGTCCGACCTGTCTGCACTAGGTATATGTAAAAAAGACTAACATAAAATGTACTCATTTATGTCCACTGAACGATTTATCGGTCATTACATGATGGCAGCATCATTTGCACTCGCAGCCAAACGTTCGTTTTTTCTAAATTGGGTTTGCCCGATTTTTCGTATAGTGTATGGCCAGCATTAGTAATTACCACAGCCGTTTCATCAGAGGGAAACCGTGAAAACATGACCTATTGGGGCGCCTTGAGGACTGAAGTTGAGCAACACTGGTCTATACCCTATAAAGAAGGGGTAAGCAACCTGGGGCCCATCAGCTGTTGCAGAACTACAAGTCCCATCATGCCTCAGGGAGTAATTGTAACTGCCAGCCTTGCAATGCCTCATGGGAAGACTAGTTCCACAGCAGCTGGAGGGCCCTAGGTTGCCTACCCCTGCTATAAAGTGACTTGTTCATTTCCTGCCTGTAACATACCAAACTTCTTTGTCATGCTTTCTGAAAAAACAAAAAGAAACAAAAAAAAAAAAACATAATGTCTGAAGTGATTAGTGTGACAATATTTCCTGTTTCCTTTTTTCACGTTTAGGCCTCTTGTACACTGCTGCTGCTAAATGGATGTTTAGACTGGATTCACACTTATGCTTTTTTAGTGCTTTTTGCATTTTGTAGATTTGCACTACAGTCCATTCACCATGGTTTCCTATGGAACATGTTCTGTAATGCAAATCTGCAAAAAGCACAAAAAATGCATAAGTGTGAATCCAGCCTTAGGAGCAGTTGGGCAATTGCTCCTGAACACTCCTCTATGTTATCTTATCTGTCCATGTACACAGGGTCATTTACAGTTGTTCCTAGGCAGTTAAGTTTAGCGCCATCTTTTGGAATGGAAAAAAATGCGTTCAGAAGCTGAGTTTACAGGCATTTCAAGCAAACACGTCTAAACGCTGTAACTTGTGTTTAGCCGTGTTTCGTTTACAGACGTTTTTTCATTTTTGGCTATTTGGAAAAAAAAATGCTTCTAAATGCAATCGCGACAAAATGTGGCATGTAAATATGTGTGTGTGTGTGTGTGTGTATGTATATATATATATATATATATATATATATATATATAATATACCTGACCGTCACCAACAGACGTTCCTCTGGTGACACACTCTTCCTCATGTTGGTGTCCATTCGTGTCAGACTGAGTTGTACTTTTTCAAGTAGAAAGTCAAATGTGGCAATGGACATGCATAGTTAGGTGGAAAAAAGACACAAGTCCATCTAGTTCAACCACAAAACAATAAAAAGAATCATATCGTATAATCCCATATACCCAATTCTATACCCATAGTTGATCCAGAGGAAGGCAAAAAACCCCAGCAGAGCATGATCCAATTTGCTAAAGCAGGGAAAAAAAATCCTTCCTGATCCCCTGAGGGGCAATCGGATTTTCCCCCGGATCAACTTTACCTATCAATGTTAGTACCCAGTTATATTATGTACACTTAGGAAATAATCCAGGCCTTTCTTAAAGCAATCTACTGAGCTGGCCAGAACCACCTCTGCAGGGAGTCTATTCCACATTTTCACAGCTCTTACTGTGAAGAAAACTTTCCGTATTTGAAGATGAAATCTCTTTTCCTCTAGACGTAAAGAGTGTCCCCTTGTCCTCTTTGTTGACTGTAAAGTGAAAAACTCAACACCAAGTTAACTATATGGACCCCTTATATATTTGTACATGTTGATCATATCCCCCCCCCCCCCCCCCTTAATATCCTCTTATCAAGAGTGAATAAATTCAGTTTCTCTAATCTTTCCTCATAGCTGAGCTCCTCCCTGCCTCTTATCAGTTTGGTTGCCCTTCTCTGCACTTTCTCCAGTTCCCTAATATCCTTTTTGAGAACTGGTGCCCAAAACTGAACTGCATATTCCAGATGAGGTCTTACTAATGATTTGTACAGGGGCAAAATGATATCTCTCTCGCTGGAGTCCATACCTCTCTTAATACAAGAAAGGACTTTGCTCGCTTTGGAAACCGCAGCTTGGCATTGCATGCTATTATTGGAGGGTCTTAAGTGAGGTGATCTTAAAGCGGGGTTTCACCCTAAAGTGGAACTTCCGCTGATCGGAACCCTCCCCCCCTCCGGTGTCACAATTGGCACCTTTCAGGGGGGAGGGGGGTGGAGATACCTGTCAAAGACAGGTATTTACACCCACTTCCGGGCATAGACTCCCATGGGAGTCTATGCCTCTTCCTGTCCTGCCGCGCTGTCTGCTGGGACACACACGGGTCCCAGAGACAGCGCGGACAATTCCTATTGCGCTGCGCGACTCGCACATGCGCAGTAGGGAACCGGGAAGTGAAGCCGATTCGCTTCACTTCCTGATTCCCTCACCTAGAATGGTGGCGGCAGCAGCCGAGAGCCGAGCGATCGATCGGCCTCGGCTGCCGGCATCGCTGGACGCCGGGACAGGTGAGTGTCCATTTATTAAAAGTCAGCAGCTGTAGTATTTATAGCTGCTGGCTTTTAATATTTTTTTTTGTAGGTGGAATCCCTCTTTAATAAATGCTTCCAGACGTAAACGCAGCATGCAAACGCGGCTAAACGGGCGTTTTAAACACCGGTTTCAAGGTGTCAAAAAAATTCGTTCAGGGGGCTTTGCCTCAGCATCCCAGGGCCTTAGACATAGAGCATACAAAATCTGTGTTTAATATCTTGTAAATAGTTTATTGTGGGAAAATAACATGTGTGGTAAATGCCACGTATGGTTGAACTCGATAGATGTGTCATTTTTTTAACCTGACTATGTAAGAGAATACAGCTGTCAGCATGGATTGGATTCATGCATGTTAACTGAGAAGTATAACATGGTGATACAACAATTAGTGTACTGTCCAAAATGTTAAAAAGGTTCAAACAGATCTTTGGTATATGTATTTAATGCGGTTTTTAGACACACACACACACACACACACACACACACACACACACGTGTGTGTACATTATATACATACATATATATGTATATATATATATATATATATATATATATATATATATATATATATGTGTGTGTGTGTGTGTGTGTATATATATATATATATATATATATATATATATATATATATATATATATATATATTGCAAGCGATAATAGATATGGGGGAAAAAAACTCTATCTAATGTAAACAAGCATCTCCCTGTTCTGCCTAGTGACAGTGTCACTGATCAGTGACGTGTTACATGTAGCCACGCCCCCCACAGTTAGAAACACGCCCCAAGACACACTTACCCTGCCCCCTAGTGGTTAACCCCTTCACTGTCAGTGTCATTTACACAGGAATCAGTGCATTTGTATAGCACTGATTGCTGTATAAATGACAGTGGTCCCAAAAATGTGTCAAAAATGTCCAACGTGTCCGCCATAATGTCGTAGTCACGGTAAAAATCGCAGATCGCCGCCATTACTAGTAAAAAAAAAATTTATAAAAATGCCATAAAACGAACCCCTATTTTGTAAACGCTATAACTTTTGCGCAAACCAATCAAAAAACGCTTATTGCGTTTTTTTTTTCTTTCTTTTTTTTAACCAAAAATATGTAGAAGAATACGTATCGGCCTAAACTGAGGGAAAATGTTTTTTTGGGGGATATTTATTATAGCAAAATGTAAAAAAAATAAATTTTTTTCAACATTGTCGCTCTTTTTGTTTATAGCGCAAAAAATAAAACCCGCAGGGGTGATCAAATACCACCAAAGGAAAGCTCTATTTGTGGGAAAAAAAGGATGCCAATTTTGTTTGGGAGCCATGTCACAAGACTGCGCAATTGTCAGTTAAAGCGACACAGTGCTGAATCACAAAAAGTGCTCTGGTCAGGAAGGGGGTAAAATCTTCCGGGGCTGAAGCGATTTAAAGGAGCTGTGTCCATCAATGAACGAAATAGAAAAACAACTATTTTTACAATTTGTACGTGGTATTGTTGACACTATTTTTTACTATTGACATTTTGGGAATATACTGAAGTCAGAACATACCAGTGGCTTGGGGCAGCCAGTCTTCTCTTCGTAAACATAGAGGAGGTTGATGGTGTTAATTTGCGGTTAAGTTGATTGCTTTGTTTTTGAAGATACAATTAAAAACGCATTGATGGATATTTTCCTGAAAGCTTGTGGACAGTCAATGGTGGTGTTCCTATGTGGTGGCTTGTAAAAAAAAAAAAAAAAAAAAGCAGTCAAGGTATATAACAGCACCCTGGCCCACATCTGGTTAGATCATTGAAGTTTTATAAATAATGTTTGCATTGTGCTCAGAGTCAGATTTATATTGTAACACTTCAACTTTTCTAGCTACGTTCTCTATAAAGTAACATTAAAGTAGAACTATGGGCAAAACTTTTTTTCATTTTGGCTAGAGTAAGGGAGGGTTCTAACCCCTGTCAGATTATTATTTTTTTGTTTGCTGCCTTTGTCCCATTGCATAGATTTCCCTTCACTTCCTGTCCCATAACCAAACAGGAAGTGAGAGGAAATCCCTGCACATTAAAGTGGGAGTAAACTCCCTTGTATGATTTATTTATTTATGGGGAAACCTATAAGGCAACTTACCTATAGGTACAGTAATTATCTCCTAAACGTGCACTGTTTAGGAGATATTTACTTTAGATGCAGCCAGTGATGTCACAGATGCATGCGCTCTGCAGGAATGGCATACTCGTGCCATTTCTTCAGAGCCGTGCTATAAACAGTGACTCCCAGGTGCAGGAGTGACGTCATTGCCAGCTTGGCCATTCATATCGCTGAAGCCTACGAACCTGGACGGAAGACCGGGTGAAGATGAAAGCACTATCAGCGGTGACAGCGCGCCACTGGAGAGTATAGTTTTCAGGTAAGTCTGTCATAATGTGCTAGTATGCAATGTTTACTACCGATTTAAGGGAATTCCTTGGGAACCCCCAGGCCAACGAGAACTAGTGTCCCCATCTTTTACTTTTCTGAGGACATCCCAAATTTGGGGAATTTCTTTTACTTTTGATAATGGTAATAAATTTAATAATGGTAAATAAGACAAATAGAGAGGGCAAATCTCTTTAACGGGGGCACAGACAGCAATAAAAACTGACAAGCATTCCAAACCCTCTCCATTCTATCCAAAACTAAAAAAAGTTTTGCCTTTAGTTATACTTTAATTACAAATCTGGGAGGAAGAAGGGGAGAGGGCGCCCTTCTAATGTCAGCAGACGTGCTATACTTGGGAGCTCAATGACAGAATTCTTGCGGGATATAGGAACAGGAAGGTGTTGAACTTTAGCATGGACCAGAAGCTGAAGTATCAGTTTTAGGTACACTATTTAATGCTGTAAAATAATGGATTAGCACCATGCGTAATTTAACACTTGTTTTTTCCTGCAGGGTATTGGCGGTCAGGAAAATGCGTGTCGCTGTAATAGGAGCTGGAGTGATTGGCCTCTCCACAGCACTGTGCATTCATGATCAGTACCACCGCACAGTGCACCCTCTGAAGATTGAGATCTATGCAGACAAGTTTACCCCACTCACCACAAGCGATGGAGCAGCTGGGCTATGGCAGCCGTATCTATATGACCATGGAAACCAACAAGAAACGTAAGTCACCAGGGTAATAATGCTGTTTTGTTTTACTTAATAACTCCACTTTTGTTGAGAAAAAAACATTCCCCTCTGGGTGATCTATGGAGTCCTACCTTTTGTTATTCTGAACAAATCACTGTTTGATTATCTGTACCCATGTGCTAAGTAAGTCTAATGGGAGTGGTTTCATAATTATCAACCAGCTGTTGCACCTGCAGGGCTCTAATGAGGAAGATTACATGGTCTGCATCCCTTTAGACATGATTTTTTTTATTGGGAGTATTTCGGCAAAAAGGACATTTTTGTTGCAGGGGAGGCCATAAAACTGACTTGTATCTAAGGTCCCTTTCACCCAGGCGGACCGTTTAGGTCCACGTGTCAGTTTTTAAGGCGGACCTGAATGGACGCTCCATACAGGTCTATGGATCGATGGATGTCAGCGGTGACATGTCCACTGACATCCGACCCGCTAAAGTGTGACGGATGGAAACCCTACTTTTCCATCCGTTATCGGAAGAAAACGGACTCTACGGTCCGTCTTCATCCGATCCCCCATAGAGGAGAGCGGCGCTCTGACAGGTCTGTCACATCTGCCTGCTCAGCGGAGATCGATGAAACATTCCCCTGCTTAGCAAAGCGGAGCCCGTACACAGACACATCTGTGTGAAAGGGCCCTTAGTGTAGTCTTTTGAGAAAATCAGTGAGCCTATCACACAAGTAGGAAATTTATGTTTGGGGGGGGGGGACACTCAGTACACATTCTGTGTACAAAACACCTCCAGGTAGCCATATTGCATTGCATTTTACAGACAATTACAGAGCTGCAGATTAAAAAGAAAAGGTAATTTTTAATTACATTCAATTGCAATATGACTTGTGTCGCAATTGTATATGCTTTATTATTATTATTTATTTCTTTTTCCCACGAAAGTGGAGTTACCCTTTGAGTACAATTCTCATTTGTTCTAATTGAGTTTACTGCATAGAAATTCCCAGTAAATATAAAGGTTTTGTTTTTCTTATGTTCACTCAAAGATTGAAAGCACTTTTCCTCTTTTTTGTCAGCCAATGGAGCAAGGAAACCTTTGATTATCTGATAAAGTTTGTACATTCTGAAGAAGCTCAAAACATGGGGCTATTTCTACAGTCGGGATACAATCTTCTAAAGGAACCTGCACCTGTATGTACATAGACTAGACAGACAGTTATTTTACTGTAGAATATACTGAATATTTATTGGCATTTACAGTTTTAAAGGGACACTAAATACTATCCCTATTCTTCAGAAATCGTACATACATATCCAATTCCTAATGGCTCTGTAATCAATTTCTTTGGAAATTGTTTCTGAAGCCCCATACACACTATTAGATTTTCTGGTGATTTTTTTTCCTTCAGATTAACCAAAACCATGTAGTGCAAGGGCCTGCCTGATTGCATACATATTATATGGTTTTGGTAAATCTGAAGGAAAAAATCAGCAGAAAATCTGATAGTGTGTATGGGGCTTTACTGTGTTTTTCTGCCTCTTTGTAACGTCCTCTGTGAGCTCCCAAACCTCATCTTTTGCCCTTCACTTCCATCTGTTTGCACATTGGTTGCAGTGCACTGCTGTATGCTTATTACCAAATCTATAATCCATAGGCTATAGTCCATCTTGCAACTGAGGGTGTCTACGTTTCTACCTATACTAGGCAGTGTCCCTCCAATGAACACAAACCTAGTTCAGAACAATTCAGAACAATTATTTAAAAAGTAAAAAACATCTTTATTCAAACAATTTAAACATTCGTGTGTGTGTGTGTGTGTGTATGTGTGTGTGTGTATATATATATATATATATATATATATATATATATATATATATATATATATATATATATATATATATATCTCTATATCGTATTTATCGGCGTATAACACGCACCCCAAGTTTAGGAGGGAATTTTAAGGAAAAAACTTTTAGGAGGGAAATTTTAAGGAAAAAAAACTTACATTTAAATGTCCATCTGAAGCCTTGTCAGTGTCATTTGCAGCCTTGTCATGCAGCCTTGTCATGCAGTTTGTCCGTCATTGCAGCCTTGTGCATCAGTGATGTCAGCTTATGTTTTTAAAAATGGCGCCGCCGAGATGTCCCGTGTATCTTGGCGGCGCCCGGAAGTTCTTGGCGGCTTTTGGCCACTCTCGGACCTTCTCGTCGGCTTTTGGCTGCCTCGGCCCTTCTCGGCGGCTTTCGGCCACCTCGGCCATACTCGGCGGCTTTCGTCCGCTCTCGGCCTTTCTCGCCGGTTTTCGGCCACCGAGAAGGGCCGAGGGCGGCCGAAAGCCGCGGGAAGGGTCGAAAGCGGAAATCGCGGATGATCGGCGTATAACACGCACCCGCAATTTTCCCCTGATTTTAAGGTAAATACGGTATACAGTTCTTTATACAAAGGCCCCACCACTCAGTGTTTTATGATTTTGCTTTTGCCATTGCTTGTTAGAAAACTGTAGGTGGCAGTATAACCTAATTGTCTTTAAAACTTATGTCCCTCAACGAATTTCCTAGAAAATAATTTTTACAGTGAGTATAAAATCCAATCCAATTATTTTCATTATTTACTTTTGTTGAACTATGGAAGCTGCAAGTAATTTCCTATAGTATTTTAATATAATTGTAGTGGTTAAATAAACTCCCTGATCTAAAAACTAATTTAACCACATCAATACAGGGCACTTTCGCCCCCTTCCTTCCCAGCCCAATTTTCAGCTTTCAGCGCTCTAGCGCTTTCAGTGACAATTGCGCGGTCATGCTACACTGTACCCAAATGAAATTTTTATCATTTTGTTCGCACAAATAGAGCTTTATTTTGGTGGTATTTATTCACGACTCCGTTTTTTATTTTTTGCGATATAAGCGCAAAAAAGCGGAAATTTGGAAAAAAAAAACAATATTTTCTTTTTTCTACTTCAATAAAAATCCAATAAAATCAAATTTTGTCATAAATTTAAGCCAAAATGTATTCTGCTACATGTTTTTGGTAAAAAAAAATCCGTTAAGTGTATAATAATTGGTTTGTGTGATCACGGACATATGTACGCAAATGATCATGTACATATGTGTGCAGGTGATCACGTACATATGTGTGCAGATAATCATTGGGACATGTGATTTTAGTGGGACATATGTGGGGGACATGTTTTTATTATTAGGGACATGTGTTTTTATTATTTGGGGACATGTATGTTTTGGGGACATGTGTGGGGACATTGTGTTTATACTGTGTGATGTGTTTACTGTGTGGTGTGTTTACTGTGTACACTAGACTGGTGATCAGTGAGTAAAAAGCTGTAAAAAGCAGCTCATACTCACTGATCAGCAGCCGGCTGCAGCGATCTGCTCTCCTCTCCACAGCGATGACTTCTGTGTGAGGAGAGGAGGAGCCGATTGCCTAGCAACCGGCTGTTTGTTTACATCACATGACGGCCGTGATTGGACACGGCCGTCATGTGATCAGGAGGGCCAATCACAGAGCCCTCCTGCCGATCTGAGATGCGCTGTGTCCGGGTGACACGGGTGCATCGGGATCGCGCCGCTGCGCGGGCGCGCACGCGCGCGATCCCGCTACTCCTGAATGACGTTCCTGAACGTCATATCAGGAGTAGGCGGCTCCCACCCGGCCGTATATGTGCATTGGCCGGGTGGGAAGTGGTTAAACACTTCCATATTCACATTTTTCTCACATAACATAGTAACATTATAACAATATTATCATTTTTTCCAGGAGCCTTCATGGAAAGATGATGTCCTAGGATTTCGTCATCTAACACAAAGAGAGCTAGAATTATTTCCTGGATACAGGTGTGTAAGTGAAAGTTGAAAAACCAAGAATGACACATTGACATATATGTTTTGTGAACGATGTCTACTTGGCACTTCTTTCTTTTGCCAAGTTTCTACTTAAACTTAATTGACGACACAATTACTATGTCATAATGCAGCACGTCCGGTGGCCATCAGCCCTTGTGATTGTGAGGAGGCTGCATCTGCATTGCATTTTATTATTTTTATTCTAAAATTATGATATATTATTCTGATAATGGAATAGTACAATTTTGTAAAGGTCTGAGCCTTCTTATGGGGTTCAAGATAACTTTTGTGTACTGTGCACTTTTTGCCATTTAATCCCCTGAACAGAGTTGTATTTAAAATGTACCTCCTTTTTTGCTAGCTTTGTTGAGGGCTGTCAAAGTTGGTGCAAGAAATGGAGACATCTAGTGGAATACATCTGGAACTTCATTTGACTGAAGCTTGCTTTTTTGGATCATTTTACCTTATCTATTTTCCTTTTTTACATAGTCAGTTTTGCGCTCAGTCCAGATAATGTTATTCGCATTATATGTAGTCACAGCCTTTCTGATGTTTTTGTACAGTCCACGTGTACAATTTACCAGTGCTTAACCACTTCAGCCCCTAAGGATTTTACCCCCTTCCTTACCGGAGCACTTTTGCAATTTGGCACTGCTTCACTTTAACTGACAATTGCGCGGGCATACGACATTGCACCCAAATAAAATTGACGTCCTTTTTTTCCCACAAATAGAGCTTTATTTTGGTGGAATTTGATCACCTCTGCGGTTTTTATTTTTTGCGCTATAAACAAAAGAAGAGCGACAATTTTGAAAAAAAACAAAACAATATTTTTTTACTTTTTGCTATAATAAATATCCCTTTTTTTAAAAAAAACTATTTTTTTTCCTCAGTTTAGGCCGATATGTATTCTTCTACATATTTTTGGTTAAAAAAATCGCAATAAGCATATATTGATTGGTTTCTGCAAAAGTTATAGCATCTACAAAATAGGGGATAGATTTATGGCATTTTTTTTTACTAGTAATGGCGGCGATCTGCGTCTTTTTTTTTTTTTTCTTTTTGTGACTGCGACATTATGGCAGACACCTCAGACACTTTTGACACATTTTTCGGACTATTCACATTTATACAGCGATCGGTGCTATAAAATTGCACTGATTACTGTGTAAATGTGACTGGCAGGGGAGGGGCTAACACCAGGGGGCGCTGCAGGGGTTAATATGTTCCCTATGGCAGTGATTCTAACTGTGGGGGGAGGTACTCACAAGGGGAGGAGACTGATTGGTGTTCCTCTGTACTGGGAACACACCACTGGTCTCCTCTCCACTGACAGTACGTGGATCTGTGTGTTTACATACACAGATCCATAGTCCTGCTGTTTTCCTGGGCAATTGCAGGTGCCCGGCAGACATCGTGGCCGCCGGGCACGTGCACCGGGTCCTGAGCGATGCCGCAGGTGCGCATGCACGCCGCTGGCGGCGCTCGCATGCCCCCTAGATGGCTGGGAATGAGAGGACGTCATATGACACCCGCCCAGGATGGGAGATCCCATCTGCAGATGTCATATGACTATAGGCCGGTGCTGAAGTGCATAACACCTTGTTTGGCCTATTTTAAGGCTAGTCAATACAAATGGCATTATGCAGCCTTGTTTGACAAGTGACCAGGTATCCCATTCAGCTAAATGCAGATCACTTAAATCAGAACTAAGGCCCGGTTCACACTGCGGCGACTTTCACACAACTTTGAAGCTGACATCCCAGCGTGACTTCGGCACAACTTGAATACAACTTCATGAACGGAAGTCAATGCAAGTCATGCCGAAGTCACACCAAAAGTGGTGCAGGAACCTTTTTCTAAGTCAGAGCGACTCAAGTCACTCCTATTAGAATGCTTCCATTGCACTTAATGGGGCGCAACTTATCATGTGGCATGTGCTCTCAAAGTTGGAGCGCAAGTCGCACCAGTCTAAACCCAACAACGTAACGGTTTCCCAAAACAGTTACTTTCAAGGCATGCCGTCATGCCATAATTGTTCCAGTTGTTTGTCTTGAAACCAAACCAATCAAGTCATCAAATGGCTGGTAATAAAACTGATCTTATGTGCTGCATCATGACAACTGCAGATCAAACAGAGGCTAAGATGGCTTTGTTGGCTGTAAAGGATAGAAGGGTTTAGTTCCAATTTAAAGCCTAAACGCAGACTAAATAAATAACAGAAAAATCAGCTCAAGAGACATAACTTATAGTCATTCAGATGTGTCCCTTTTGCTGAATTCTCATCATTTAGTTGAAATTCTCCTCCATTAATGACCCCCCCACCCCTGCCGTCATAATATTCTGGTGTGGTGGGGGTTAATACAACTAAGGGGCTGTCAGAGGCTCTCATCAAGAAAGCCTGACTATGCCTGCCTGAAACAGAATCTATAACTGAAGAATGGGCAGATTAATAAGCCTGCCCCCTCCATTTGTAGAAGCTGTATTATGGCTTCTATGAATGGAGTAGACCAACAGAAAGGGCAGGCATAGTACAGCTCCTTAGTTGTATTACTCCCCGCTGCATTGGAAGATTATGTTAGCAGGGGGGAGGGGGGCATGGATGGAGGATTTTAACTAAAAAGAGAGGCACCAAGACTTACTGTAAGTTATGTCTCTTGTGCTGATTTTTTCTGGGTTTTTTTGCAGCAGCATTTAGGCTTTAAATCATTCACAAACAACTGCAACTAGCCTTTTTATTATGCTGAATAATTCAATTGGTAAGTGCTGTTGATTGATGCACATTGGGGCATTGCACAATATTGTATGAATAATCATTGGTGTACAGAAGATCATGGGTAGTCAGAACTGTCTAGAAATAATTTGAAATTTAATTGGTTGAGATGTCCTCTTTCCGAATGGTGGTCAGTGCCAGGACCTCCAAGGGGTTGATTTACGACATGTATGGGTCTATAAGCAGGGCAGAAATGGGAGGAGGTGCAGAGCTCTGAAGGAAGGGAAAATGGGAGGAGGACATTGGACAAATAACTGAGGAGCAATGGAGCTGAATCCTGGAATTGGGGCCTATGGTCTCATTATCACCTTCACAGATTGTATCCCACTTATTTCTGGTACATAGATCATACTCCTTTAAAAATGTTTGGAAGAAGACCAGATGTGAAATTCCCTAGATGTGGGGATGCAAAGGGAGACTTGGTGCACATGATCTGGAGATTCCCCAAATTACACAGATATTGGATGGAGATGGTTAACAAAATAAATTCTGTTTTTGGGACATCTCTAGACATAGAGGTTAAAGCGGAGGTTCACACAAAAATTGAACCTTTGCTTTCTGGAACCCTTCCCCCCTCCGGTGTCACATTTGGCACCTTTCAGGAAGGAGGGGGTGCAGATACCTGTCTAAGACAGGTATTTGCACCAACTTCTAGGCATAGACTCCCGTGGGAGTCTATGCCTCTTCCCGTCCCGCCACGCTGTCTGCTGGGAAACACACAGGTCCCAGAGACAGCGCCAACCATGACTTGCGCATGCACAGTAGTGAACTGGAAAGTGAAGCTGCAAGGCTTCATTTCCTGATTCCCATAGAGAAGATGGCGGCGGCAGCATCCGAGGATCGAGGGATGTTTCGGCCTCGGGTGCCGAAATCGCTGGACCCTGGGACAGGTAAGTGTCCTTATTTTAAAAGTCAGCAGCTGCAGTATTTGTAGCTGCTGACTTTAAAAAAAAATTGCGGGTCTCCTGCTTTAAAATGTGTTTTGGGGCATATAGAAAGGAATAGATTCATGGTAGATACACAGACAGCAATAATCAGATGCTTGTTTCAAGCAAGAATTGTTGATTGCACAGAAATGGCAAGCAATAGCCCCCCCCACCCCCCGACGGTGGGAGAATGGATGAATGTCATAAAAGATACGACATGGAAGGAAAAATGTATATATATTAAGAGGGGAAACATAAAGAAATATGAGAGATTGTGGAAATCATGGTTAGAGGTGGATTAACCCCAGTTAAATGGAGCTTAGGGTGTGGATGGGGAGGAGGGAGGGATGAATTAGGGGTGGTAATAAGTGATGGGAGTGAAAGATTGTGGGAAGCAGGTGGATTTTCAGGAGAAAAGTGGGGAGAGGAGGGGGAAGAGGAGGGAGGGAGGGGTGAGGACAGGGGGAGGTGGATTTTTTGTATTGTTTTGTATAAGATGGAAAAAAATGTCAATAAAAAGCATCTGATTTAAAAAAAGAAATTTTATTGGTATGGTTTTTGGTGGCTAAGTAGAAAAATCTGGGCAACGCAACATTCTAGGCAACCTTTGTAAATTACAACTCATTTGGCTGAATATTTACATAGAATCTTTTGCTCTTTTGGTCTTTTTAAACTCCTTTAAAATGAATGTATTTTTTTCTCAGTAATTGGCTAGTGGAAATACCTAAAGCAAAACAAAAAAGTAAAAGAAAAACAGACAATTTATTTAGCCTAGATGATTTGTTTGGACAATAGAGAGGAAAAATTTGGGAACTTATTTGGATATTATGTTCGTAATATATACAGTTTAGAAAAAAAATGAAATAATATATACTGTCTATTCTAATGATGTTACCTCTTTTCTTTCTTATTTGTTTATTGCAGTTATGGTTGGTTTAACACAGCATTGATGATCGAGGGGAAAAACTACTTACCTTGGCTCACTAAAAAGTATGTTCTATATTAAAATATATTTTTGTCTGAAAAGATTCCACAGTGAACATAACATTAAACTGTGAATGTGTGTTAAAGCATGTTAAAGCACAGCTCCAGCTTGGGGAAAAAAGTCTGCTATACTTGCCTGATATCTGGTGCTGCCCCCTGAATACCAGCATTATATAACTCATTTCCTGAGAGCCCGAGGAATTGGGATTCACTCTGAGCTCACAGGAGGATGCTGCAGGAAAAAAAAAAAAAAATATATATATATATATATATATATATATATATATATATATATATGTATGTATATGTATGTATGTATATATATGCCGTATATCATTTTTTATTTTATTATTATTATTTTTTTGGAGGGGGGGTGAACTGAGCCCCAAGTAATATTATGAAGGTGAATGGAAAAAAAACTAAAACATTTATTCATATACAGGAACCCCCCAATTAGAAACTCCTGCACTTTGTAGTTATTAGTGCTATCACATCACATTATGACCAGTCCACATCTGATTCATACAGAGCAGAAGACTCTGCTTTTTCTTGCAAGTCAAAGAAAAAATCCTCTGACAAACACTGCATGCTGTAGGAAATAGTTAGATGCTTGAAATAAAATCTGCCCTTTCCATTCATATTACAACATGTGTTTAAGTAATCTTATTTGGAATTTATCCTTGCAGACTACAGGAGGGAGGAGTCAAGTTTATTCACAAGAAGATTGAAAGTTTTGCAGAGGTAAGATTTAACGCAAACCTTGTTTAGGAAAAGTCTGTACTGGATAGAGGAAGTATTTGGGAGCAAAGAAAAAGTATTTATACCTTTTCCCTGCATCCTTAGAATAAATGAGCATTTATCCCAGACCTGGGAAATTTGTGGGCCACTTCCGGCCCTTTGGCTGTCCCTACCCAGCCATTACTGTGCTGCAATCGCATACATTGCACATGGCTGCAGTTCAGCCCTATTGAACTCAAAAGTGATGCCACTTGTTAAACTTTGCAGCCCAAGCTAAAAATTACACAGAACAGACCTGTCTGACTGTTAATTTACAGTTCAGGTGGACAGCCAATGAGGTGGTAAAACTGCTGCACATTTTACCGCCCCCTGGCTGCCCATCTGAAAGAAACATATTTCATGAGCAACAGTTATACCTGTTATTCTAAGGCGCCAGGTGTTTGTTTTCTATGTGTCTACATACTTACTTATAGCCCTTGTACACACGGTCGGACATTCCGACAGAAAATGTCCGATTGGACCATGTTGTCGGATAATCCAACTGTGTGTGGGCTCCACCGGACTGTTTCCAACGGAATATCCGACCGACAAAGTTTTAGAGCTGGGCTATAAAATTTTCCGACAACATGATCCGATCGGACTTTGTCCAATTGTGTGTAGAGAATTCCGATCGGACAAAGTGCCACGCATGCTCAGATCAAATTTCTAGACCAAAGCTATTGGCTACTAGCCTGAACATAGTCCTGTCGTAACTAAATAACGTCATCACGTTATGAACGATCGAATTTTCCGGAAACTTTGTCCAACCGTGTGTATGCAACACCAGTTTCGGACAAAATCTGTCGGACAAAACTCGTCGGATTTTGTTGTCGGAATGTCCGACTGTGTGTACAAGGGCATAGACCTTTCCAGGTCAAAAACGATTTAGCAGGAAAAAGTTTGGCCCAGTCCAAGTTTCTCTTAGGCCGCGTACACACGGGCGGACTGTTCGCCCAACCTTGTCCGCTGAACAGTGTTTGGGCGGACAGTCCGCTCGTGTGTGGGCTTTCAGCGGACAGTTTCAGCGGACAGTTGGACGGACAAAGTCTTTCGGAAATTCCGAAAAACTGTCCGCTGAAACTGTGTTTGAGCGAACAGTCCGCCCGTGTGTGGGCTTGTCCGCTGTACTTTCGAAATGAGCGGACTGTTCCCGCTCGGAAAGTCCGCCCATTTCGAGCGCGTGTACAGGTAGGCGGGGCCCGCGAAGGAGACGTCGCGGGCTCCGCCGCCTGGAATGGGCTTAAAGGGGAACCCCAACGCCGAAAAAAATCGGCGTGGGGGTTCCCCCCAAGTCCACACCAGACCCTTGTCCGAGCACGCTACCCGGCCGGCCAGGAAAGGGGGGCGAGCGAGCGCGCCCCCCCTCCTGAGCCGTACCAGGCCGCGTGCCCTCAACATGGGGGGTGCCTTGGGGAAGGGGGGGCCGCGCGGCCCCCCCACCCCAAAGCACCTTGTCCCCATGTTGATGAGGACAAGGGCCTCTTCCCGACAACCCTGGCCGTTGGTTGTCGGGGTCTGCGGGCGGGGGGCTTATCGGAATCCGGGAGCCCCCTTTAAGAAGGGGGCCCCGGATACCGGCCTCCCACCCTATGTGAATGAGTATGGGGTACAATGTACCCCTACCCATTCACCTGTGAAATAAAGTACAATAAAAAACACAACACAGAGAAAAAATATTTTATTGCACAGCTCCGGGGGTCTTCGGGGGTCTTCTCGCCGGACTCCTCCGCTATGTGTGTGTAGCTCTTTTGCTAGCGGAGGAGTCCGGCTTTCTTCCTCCCCGCCGCCGGCCTCTTCTCCCGACTTCGGGGGTCTTGTCCCCCTCTTCGGTTCTTCTGCCGGGCCACCGCGCCTGGTCCGGTGGCCCGGTCTTCTGTCGCCGTCTTCCGTTCTTCTGTCGCCGCCTTCGGTTCTTCTGCCGGGCCACCGCGCCTTCTTGTAGCTCTTTTACAGGCGGTGGCCCGGTCTTCTGTCGCCGCTGTCGTCGCCGCCGCCGCCGCCTTCCGTTCTTGTTCTTCTTCTTGTTTTTCTTCTTCTCCTGGAGATGTTGACTCGACGAGCTCTCCGGCCGGAATGCCAGAGCCGCGCTGTGCGGTCACTTATATAGTGACAATGGGGCGGTGTCACATGGTATATGTCACATGGGTTGGTCACATGGTGACCCCGCCCCCTTACGATGTCATAGTCCCCATGTGACATCAACCCATGTGACCAACCCATGTGACATATACCATGTGACACCGCCCCATTGTCACTATATAAGTGGCAGCGGAGCGTGTCCCTGGCATTCCGGCCGGAGAGCTCGTCGAGTCAACATCTCCAGGAGAAGAAGAAGAAGAAGAACAAGAAGAAGAACAAGAACGGAAGGCGGCGGCGGCGGCGGCGACGACAGCGGCGACAGAAGACCGGGCCACCGCCTGTAAAAGAGCTACAAGAAGGCGCGGTGGCCCGGCAGAAGAACCGAAGGCGGCGACAGAAGAACGGAAGACGGCGACAGAAGACCGGGCCACCGGACCAGGCGCGGTGGCCCGGCAGAAGAACCGAAGAGGGGGACAAGACCCCCGAAGTCGGGAGAAGAGGCCGGCGGCGGGGAGGAAGAAAGCCGGACTCCTCCGCTAGCAAAAGAGCTACACACACATAGCGGAGGAGTCCGGCGAGAAGACCCCCGAAGACCCCCGGAGCTGTGCAATAAAATATTTTTTCTCTGTGTTGTGTTTTTTATTGTACTTTATTTCACAGGTGAATGGGTAGGGGTACATTGTACCCCATACTCATTCACATAGGGTGGGGGGCCGGTATCCGGGGGCCCCCTTCTTAAAGGGGGCTCCCGGATTCCGATAAGCCCCCCGCCCGCAGACCCCGACAACCAACGGCCAGGGTTGTCGGGAAGAGGCCCTTGTCCTCATCAACATGGGGACAAGGTGCTTTGGGGTGGGGGGGCCGCGCGGCCCCCCCTTCCCCAAGGCACCCCCCATGTTGAGGGCACGCGGCCTGGTACGGCTCAGGAGGGGGGGCGCGCTCGCTCGCCCCCCTTTCCTGGCCGGCCGGGTAGCGTGCTCGGACAAGGGTCTGGTGTGGACTTGGGGGGAACCCCCACGCCGATTTTTTTCGGCGTTGGGGTTCCCCTTTAAGCCCATTCCAGGCGGCGGAGCCCGCGACGTCTCCTTCGCGGGCCCCGCCTACCTGTACACGCGCTCGAAATGGGCGGATTTGCCTCCGCCTTACGTGGGCGAGTCCGTTCATTTCAAAAGTTGAGCGAACTGTTTGCCCAACCTTGTTCGTCAAACAGTCCGCTCGTGTGTGGGCAAGTCCGCTCATGCAAATTTTGAGCGGACTGTTTGATGAAACTGTTTGCCGAACAAGGTTGGGCGAACAGTCCGCCCGTGTGTACGCGGCCTTATGACACCTTGAGTTGAGTTGCCTTCCCCTGTTTTAAAGGAGTAGGGCCAAAGCTCTTTTGGGAATCACAGGAGTGCACTTTGTTCTGCACTCCTGTGAACTGCATTCAGCCAAAAAAGCCCACTGTCAGCTCACGTCACTCAGCCGCTCCAGGCTCTGGAGAGATCCCAATTTTAACCTGGACCGGCATCTGGCTCAACCTCAGCTCACTGCTGAGAGCCTGAGCCAGCAACCCCCACCCCCTCCCAGCCCAGCACTCCAATGAGCACTGGAGGGACAGAGCAGAGAGCCAATGATTGACAGTAGCTCTCTGCTCACTGAAGAATGAGAACTGAGTAATCGGGGGTCTTTAATTACTCAGTTCTCGGGTTTAGAGGTGACAGGGAACAGACACAGCATCAGATGAATGCTGCATCCACCTAGATGAGTATAAATGTTTGTATTTAATCCCCTTTACTTCTCTTTTAGCCCCTGCAGTGCAGGGGCCTTACTGCAAGGGTAGGTTTTATCTGTGTTCTGGAGTTCAGCTTTAATTACATCCATATGCTTTCCACACAGGCAGCTGGTGTTGTATAATCCAATGTCACCACTCAAATGCTTACCATGTACATCTCATGTAAAATCTTTTTTTCGTGCAATAATGGCAGGTTTATGTCTGTAGTACTCATACTCTCACAAAACAACACAGAGGATTTTTTTTGTAAATTGTTTATTGTGTTTTCCTAATTGTCTTTATTTATTGTACCATATGAAGAGAAATAACAATATCTTTAAAGGACTCTATATGTTTTAAAAATAAAAACAATTTGCAGATTATGTTGTATCTCATATAGCTTTTTTTTATGAATTTGTAGCTTGCTGCTCAAGGGGCAGATGTCATTATTAACTGCACAGGAATGCGTTCAGGGCAGCTGCAGCCTGATCCAGATTTAAAACCAGGCAGAGGGCAGATTTTGAAGGTATGTGTGTAAGAGAGATGGATAAAGCCTTTATTGCATATATCCTGCTGTTTCTCCTGTCATCTTTGAGCAAGCAACATTATGACCCATTTGCTCTTTGACTAAGAAATTAAACATAATGCTCAAGGCAACTTTTATTGCTATGAAAGATGCTATGTAGATTTTAAAGTCTGAATCTATTTTAAATCTATAAGATTATTGTTCCATATAGATATGGGAAATAACAAGAAAATGGAGTAGGTTATTCAAGCTGCAGACACTTTGAAACCAATTCTAATTATGCTTCTAGTGCCTCTACTCTGCAGGC
Organism: Lithobates pipiens; assembly: GCF_037356315.1. NCBI lineage: Eukaryota > Metazoa > Chordata > Amphibia > Anura > Ranidae > Lithobates > Lithobates pipiens. Next base: position 14,422,653 of record NW_027507790.1, read on the forward strand.
TGCACTGTAGAAATAACTCTTGAGTGATGTCAGCTCAGTAGAAAGCTGCAAACAGAAAACAGATTTTATATATAGATTTTTCTTTATGCATGATACTTGTATTTGTATGTTTGCTGCATGAGGCAATTCTGTATAGATTAGTCTATTTTTTTTTAAGACTAGTGCTGTTAATATGTTCATATATAATATTTATCATGCCTCAGCGTTTATATATATATATATATATATATATATATATATATATATATATATTAGGGCTGTGGAAATTAAAGATTAATTCCTCGATTAATCGTTAATTTTTTTGATCGATCAAAATTCTTTTGATCGATCAAAAAAAGCGCTTAGATTTTTTCTTTCTACCCATGACCTGGCGTCCTTGCTGAGATCTAAGGAGACGTGAGAGAAGTTTATGGTCCGTGTTAATCCTTTTGATACCCGCTTGCATGACCACCTGTTTGCACAGGGGTCCATGCCATAAGGTGAGAGTGATTAGTTAGAACGGAGGTGGAGGGATTGCCGTGCTACTGTGGACAAAAAAAATTACTTACATCAGTGCTACAGTTTGAATTTAAAACTTATTTGTGTAAACTGTGAAGTTAAGTCATGGATTGTGGAAACTAACTAGTGTCGGGTGATTGTATATAGTGTATATCACATTTACCACTTACTAATGCAGAGTTGCAATGCAAGGAGATCAGTTAAAAGTAGTTGGATCTGTATGTGCGTTATAATTACACTAATTAGTAATTAATTGCTCACATGCCTGCACATTCACTGTTTAAGACCCTGTGCTTCTAATGTGCATGCATGATACTGAAGTCCTTTCACAGGTTGCACAGTAAATGAAAAAGGTCATTTTAAATACGGACACCATAGACCAGCTTTTCTCAACGTTTTTAGCACGGGGGGGCTCTCTTGAAATAGTTCTCAGATCTCAGAAGAACCACTACTAACATTATTATTTCTACTTCCCATGGTATATTGTTATCAGTAAGTTTTAGAAATGTTTATATACAAGAAGAAATATGATGGTATACCCAAAGTATTTGACATCCAGGGCTGATCATTTTCAACACCCTTTTGCACTACATGACAAATATTTATTCTAGTAGTGACCATAAAACTTATAATAATAATGGGCAACAAACCCAAAGACAGTAAAAATTATAGTGTTATCATACTCTAGTATCTAGTAGTCAGTGTGTTGTCCTCTTTAGATTTATGGTCAGTGGAAAATTGGTCTCTGTTACATTGGTAATAAGTATAGACGGGAAATCAGTTCACCACCAGTGCTGACTTGACAAGGACCCTCTAGCAACCTCTGAGGGTACAACAGAACCCTGGTTGAGAAAGGATGCCATACACCAGCCACCTAGGGGAGACCAGAAAAGTAACATATTCTTGAGTAGGTAAACCTGAAAGGTTCATACCCTTCTCTGATATATCTAAAACTAAAGAAAAAGGTTTTGGCTTTGACAAAAGTTAAATTTTTCAGTGTACTGGCACATTCGAAACCTCTAGGCCAGGGGTAGGCAACCTTTTGAGCACAATGTGCTGAAAAATGTTTTCAAAGAAAGGATTTTTTATAAAGTAAATGCTGTAAAGTACTTGAGTAGTCAGAAATTAACATCCTGCAACTGCACACCTCAGATCAGCCCCAATTCCTGCTCCTTCATACCCCCAATCTCTGTCCCCCCTGCAAATCTGTTTCACCACTGTAACCACCTGGACATCTTCCCTACCACTGTAACCCCCTGCGCATCTGCCTCACTACTGTAACCCTTTGCACATCTGCCCTACCACTGTAACCCTCTGCACATCTGCCCCCCCAATGTAACCCCCTGCACATCTACCCACCACTGTACCACCCTGCACATCTACCCCACCTCTGTACCCCCCTGCTCATCTGTCCCACCAATACACCTCATTTCATATCTGTCCCACTGCTCTACCCCCCTGCTTTTCTGTCCCACCACTGAACCCCCTTCTCATCTGCCCCAACACTGAACCCCCTTACTCATCTGTCCCACCACTGTAACCCCCTGCTCGTGTGTTCCACCGATGTACCTCCTTTCCCCTCTGCACATCTTTCCCACCTCTGTACCCCCCCTGCTCTTCTGCCCAACCACTGTAACCCCCTGCTCATCTGTCCCGCAAATGCACCTCCTTTCACATCTGCCCAACCGCTTTACCCCCTGCTCATCTCTACCACCACGGTAACCCCCTTATCATCTGGCCCAACACTGAACCACCCCCTGCTCATCTGTCCCATGACTGTACCCCCCTGCTTTTCTGTCCCACCACTGAATCCCCTTCTCATCTTCCCCACTGTTGTACATCTGCTGCACCGCCGTATCCCCATCCTTTTCTGTCTCACTAATGAATCACTTTCTCATCTGTCCTAACATTGAACTCATGTGCTCATCTGCCGCACCACTGTAACCTGCTTTCTCATGTGCCCCACCAATGTACCTCCTTCACATCTGTCTCACCTCTGAACCCCCTGCTCTCCTGCCCTGCTTTTCTGTCCCACCACTGAATCTGCCATCTGCCATCACTGTACCCCCTGCTCATCTGTCCCACTGCTGAACCCCCTTCTCACCTCTTCCACCACTGTACCTCCCTGCTCATCTGTTCCACCGCTGTACCCTCTTCTCATCTATGATATGCGTGATATGCAGAATGGTGGAAGGAAGCAGAGATGAGACACATATACCTCTTCTGGCACACTCATCCTGCTGATCCATCTCTCACATCCAGCCCACGTGCTTATAGGTGATATACTGTATGTGATGTCACATACAAGCATCTGGAATGGATGTGTAATGATGAGCTCGGGTCAGGGGTATTTTCTGAAAGCAGTGGGCCTATATGCAGGGTCATAAGTTGGGCCCCAGCAGCTGAGAAAAAGTGCAGCGCTCTGTGCTGCAGCAAAAGTTGGGTGTGATTTTCATTCTGCTGATTACTGGCTGTGGCTTAAAGGGGCACAGAGTGCAGCAGTTCAGTAGAAAGTGACGCAATGATTCAGCAATAATTTCAACAAAGTTCCCAGAAGCTCAACAGTAATTCCACAAAACTGGGACATTTACCTAAGCGAATACGGACTCCATAGACGGTGAGAGGGAGGGATTTGCACCATCCAATCCGCTGGACCCGGTTTTGACTGACATCTGCAAACTAAAGGCCACGGCTGGGTTATAGCCATCTGCCCTTTATGCTTGCTATCTGGTAAGCAGATCTTTACTGAGGCTGGGCACTCTCCTGTTTATACATAATCACTGTGGTTACACTGTGGTGTCACTGACGCTTCCCTGTACTGCTGATGGGAAGTGAGTTGAGTGCCGGCAAAAGAGGCTTTTTGTGCCGCTTGCGGAACCAGTGCTGGGGGTTGCCTACTTCAGGAGACATGGCTCATCAGTGGGCACATAAATTATGATAGTTGCAAATATATTGTGGGAATTTCCCTTGTGGCCTTCATTCCAGGAAAACCCACAAAGCTCCACCCGCTGAATTTTTTCAATATACTCAACTTCGACACTGGGTGTCCTCTCTGCAATTTAATTCCGATTTCCCCTTTAAAAAAACAGCATTCGGCCTTTCCTGCCTTTGCTCCCTGGCACCATCACACAAGTCTATTCCTCTCTCAAAGCATTATATTGTTCTGCTGCCGCCTCCTATTCCCAGTCTCGGTGGGAACCTGATTTGGTGGCATCCATTGACCCCGAGGAGTGGAGTAGAGCCTGGTCTTGCGTCGCAAATTGCTCCTTTTTACACGACTACATTGGAGGCTGCCTACAAGGTTCTCTTGAGGTGGTATTGGGTTCCGGCCCGTATAGCCAGGGCAAAGCCATCCTATAGCGACGGATGCTTCAGGGGCTGTGGACATCTCAGGGAAACATTATCCACACCTGGTGGTCTTGTCTTGGTTTATGGGGTTCTGGTCCAGGGTCTTTGGGCTCCTTCAAACCTTATTCCATATATCCATGCATAAGGATGCCAAATTGGCTTTGCTGCTTTGTCCAGATTGGGGTCTATATTTGTACCAACAAAAACTGGCAACTCACCTGTTTATTGTCTGTTTATTGCCGAAAAAGGGAGCCATTGCCAGAGCCTGGAAGAAACTTGCTCTTTAAAATGGGCCTGTTCTTGGTTCATCCATTGATATTCTGTGTAATTTTATGTCTCTCACCTGACCCCCCCCCCCCCCCCCGCACGCATGCGTAAACTGTTGAGCTGCACCTGTGCATTTTTTTCAATAAAAAATGATTGTACCAGAAATATATTGTGTGACATAGCTGTTATATGTTTTAGGTTCTTGCTCCTTGGATGAAACACTTTATTTTAACTCATGATCTAGCGACGGGGGTATATACCACACCATACATTATTCCTGGGTGAGTGTAGTAGGCTAAAACTGGCTATCCTTTAAATTCATGTGCCTTAATCAAATACAGTATGTCTTATGGTGGAAGTCATGCAATAGTTACATAATTCACCATATTTAGTATACCGTATGTACAGGTCTCAGATGGTCACCCTGGGAGGAATTTACCAGCTAGGGAACTGGAATGAGGAGGATATGTTCGATGATCATAAATGGATTTGGGAAAGCTGCTGTGAGCTGGTTCCTAGTCTTAAGGTGAGATGAGAATGATAATCTTTCAGTTCATTACGATCTGTAATTTAACAACAGTGCCTAATATTCACACAGTTAGCCAATTAAAGTTAAAGTGGTAATAAAGTATTTTTTATTTTTTTTTACCTACAAGTAAGCTTATAATAAAGCTTACCTGTAGATAAAATGAATATCTCCTAAACGTGCACCATTTAGGAGAATTTCTGCTTTAAGACGGCACAGTGGTGTAGTGGTTAGCACTCTCACCTAGCAGTAAAAAGGGTCGCTGGTTCAAATCCCAACCACGACACTACCTGCCTGGAGTTTGCATGGTCTCCCTTTGCCTGCGTGGGTTTCCTCCCGGTACTCTAGTTTCCTCCCACACTCCAAAGACATGCAGGTAGGTTAATTGGCTTCTGTCCAAAACTGGCCCTAGTATATGAATGGGGACCTTAGATTGTGGGCTCCTTGAGGGTAGGGACCGATGTGAGTGTGCAATGTTCAGGGTGGACACTCACTCAGGATGGACTGGTGTCTTTATTCAACCTTACTAACTATGAAACTAAGTACATGTATACAATAAAATACTTTACAATATATTGTACCCTGAAATATCAGAAATTCAGATATAAGGCTCCCTTAAGGTAGAACTTCACCCTCCCCCCCATGCGTCCCCTCCCCTTACCTCTTATTTTAAAAATACATACTCTCTCACACAGAGTCGCTCCGCTGCGATTTACTGTTCAGATGACATAGCCCAGGTCCCTCTTTGTGTGCCAATCTCGCAGCGTTCTGGGAGATGTGGTGTGAGAATCCCGGAATAATTTTTTTTATTTCTATTAAAGTGGACCTTTACCCATAATAACTTGATAAAAAAGAATGTTCTTTAGCAAGGAACATACATTCCACATAATAATTATGCTACCAAAGTTAGTGTGTGCTGCTAATTTATTCCATCATTGCTCCTGTTTCCTCTTGCCGGTGGCTGCCATTTTGCTGAAGCCCAGAGCCTTTGAACAGCAGTAAATCATAAAGCAGAACTAAGCCCATCGATTTAATGGTTCCTGGAATGTGGGGATTGCTAACTGTGTCCTCCACCAAATGGTCAAAGCATCAAATGGCTGGTGTCATAACTGATCACATGGGCAGCACCATGGGAGTTGCATATCAAACAGCTTCAAAGGCTGTAAAGGATAGGAGGGTTTAATTCTGCTTTAAGGCTGTCAGCAGATCTGCTTATACAAACCCACCAGTGTCTAAAAATAGAGAGCAACTGAGCATGTGTACAGTAGGGTGAGACAGTGTATTACTGGATTTAAAACCATATAGACACTTATTTTTTATGTTTTAGATAGCTATACCTGCAAAAGGAGCCAAACTGAAGTAACCTAGCAGGACTTAATTTTCTGACTAAAGCTCCACTTTAAGTTCCTTTTTTACAACATACAGAATGCAAAGATCGTGCATGACTGGACAGGACTGAGACCTTCACGAAGTAAAGTGAGGCTGGAGAGAGAGCCCTTTGTCTCGGGACCAGTTAAGAGTGAGGTAAGTGCATCTAATATTATATGTTAGATTTCAGCTTCTACACATTTTGACAAACACAAGATATCAACATGAAAAGCTCCTATGATATGTTATACCAGCCATTCTCAAACAGGGTCTTTCTAGAAATTGCTAGGGGTTTCCTTTGAGTTTTGGATGATTGACCTCCCATTTGATGGTGTCTGCATAGTTCCAGGGCCAACGCAACTTGGCAGAGTCATTGGAATGACATCAATGATCCTTTTAGCCAACAGTAAAGTTAGCTGCCAACCCCCCAAAGTAAAATTTACTGTCAGGACCCCAAAACTTACAAAAAACAAAATTTTTTTGCTGGCAAAAAACATGGAATTTACTGGCAGAGCCACATTCTTTATTGGCACTGCAAAAAAGTACCTACAATACCTGTTTTCAGTGCTAAACAGTGCAAAGATCAATATTTAAACTATAAACGTAGTTAGTGCTATTAGCAATGTGTTTAAGTTACACAAAAGTCAAAGAACATATTATTCCATTTACATGGTACAGGAGGGGGCCAGAGTCTGTGTGAACATGGTACAGGGGTCAGAGGCTGTGTGGACATGGTACAGGGGTCAGAGGCTGTGCGGACATGGTACAAAGGGGGTCAGAGGCTGTGCGGGCATGGTACAGGAGGGGGTCAGAGGCTGTGCGGGCATGGTACAGGAGGGGGTCAGAGGCTGTGCGGCCATGGTACAGGGGTCAGAGGCTGTGCAGACATCTTACAGGGGTCAGAGGCTGTGCAGACATGGTACAGGGGTCAGAGGCTGTGCGGACATGGTACATGAGTCAGAGGCTGTGGGGACATGGTACAGGGTCAGAGGCTATGCGGACATGGTACAAAGGGGGTCAGTGGCTGTGCGGACATGGTACAGGAGGGGGGCAGAGGCTGTGTGGACATGGTACAGGAGGGGGCCAGATGCTGTGTAGACATGGTACAGGGGTCAGAGGCTGCGTGGACATGGTACAGGGTCAGAGGCTGTGCGGCCATGGTACAGGGGTCAGAGGCTGTGCAGACATCTTACAGGGGTCAGAGCCTGTGCAGACATGGTACAGGGGTCAGAGGCTGTGCGGACATGGTACATGGGTCAGAAGCTGTGGGGACATGGTACAGGGTCAGAGGCTGTGCGGACATGGTACATGGGTCAGAGGCTGTGCAGACATCTTACAGGGATCAGAGGCTATGCAGACATGGTACAAAGGGGGTCAGAGGCTGTGTGGACATGGTACAGGAGGGGGGCAGAGGCTGTGTGGACATGGTACAGGAGGGGGCCAGATGCTGTGTGGACATGGTACAGGGGTCAGAGGCTGCGCGGACATGGTACAGGGGTCAGAGGATGCGCCAACATGGTACAGGGGTCAGAGGCTGCGCCAACATGGTACAGGGGTCAGAGGCTGCGCCAACATGGTACAGGGGTCAGAGGCTGTGCGGCCATGGTACAGGGGTCAGAGGCTGTGTGGCCATGGTACAGGGGTCAGAGGCTGTGTGGCCATGGTACAGGGGTCAGAGGCTGTGCAGACATCTTACAGGGGTCAGAGGCTGTGCAGACATGGTACAGGGGTCAGAGGCTGTGCGGACATGGTACATGGGTCAGAGGCTGTGGGGACATGGTACATGGGTCAGAGGCTGTGCGGACATGGTACATGGGTCAGAGGCTGTGGGGACATGGTACAGGGTCAGAGGCTGTGCGGACATGGTACAGGGGTCAGAGGCTATGCAGACATCTTACAGGGATCAGAGGCTGTGTGGACATGGTTCAGGAGGGGGTCTGTGTCTGTGTAGATGGCTCAGCTCCTGCTCAGTCACTCTGTCTATCTGTCCTCCCTCCTCCTCCAAACTTGGCTCAGTATAGGTAGGTCAGCACAATACACCTCACAATACACAAAAAGGTGACATTCTGACCAGTGCTCTAAGCCCTTGTACACATGGTCGGACATTCCAACCACAAAATCCATCAGATTTTTTCTGATGGATTTTGTCCGAAACTGGTGTTGCATACACACGGTCGGACAAAGTTGTCAGAAAATCTGATCATTTGGAACGTGATGACGTTCATTCGTTACGACTACGTTCAGGCTAGTAGCCAATAGCTTTGGTCTCGTAATTTGATCTGAGCATGCGTGGCACTTTGTCCGATCGGAATTCTCTACAAACGATCAGACAAAGTCTGATCGGATCATTTTATCAGAAAATGTTATATCAACCTCTCAAACTTTGTTGGTCGGACATTCAGACGGAAAAAGTCAGATGGAGCCCACGCACAGTCGGATTATCCGAAAACATGGTCCGAACGGACATTTTCCGTCGGAATGTCCGACCGTGTGTACAACGGCTAAGGGGGCACTCTTCCGACTGCCAACTAATATAATAGATGTTTTTCTCACTGACCTCCAATGAATTGTTTTTTTATGGGTTCCAAAAGACCTGACGACTATTTTGAGGGTTCCGGAGGAGTAAAAAGGTTGGGAATGGCTGCTTTATACACTTATGCCATCTGATCTCCTGGCAGTTTTTTTTAAGCTGTCTGTGACATCATTTGGAAAAATTTCCAAAGTTCCTGTTTGAAGTGTACCATTCACCGGTAAAATAAGTGAAGGGATATTTTACTAAGGTGGTTACACACAGATGTAAAAAATTACATATTATTATCAACCATTCTTCATTGGTATTTTATGGTTTTCTGTGTCACTGTTAGGGAAATGTCCCCTCACGTTCCGTCACAGGTGGCACAGTAAACACAACAGGAAGTGAGGGGAAATTATTATAACAAAGACACAGACCGTAGTAAAAAAAGAAAAAAAAGGACAGATGATCTAAGCCTCCTGTACTCTAAAAAGTTACACAAACCCTATACACCATTTTGCTGAAAGTTGGAGCAAAGCAAACAAGCAAATATGAAGTTCTTATCTACAACAACAAATATCTTTCAAATCAAACAGTGATTCTGATCTGGCAACAATTCCCCTTTTGCTCTATTTTTGGCTCTAGTATTCATTCTGCTATTTCTTATGTTCTGACCTATGTTATGTATTTTTTTTCCCCATGCCATTTGCACATAATTATCCATCTCTTGATTTAATCTCTCTTTGTTTCTACACTCTCCATATGGAGAACCTTGGATTTATGTGCAGGTAAAGTTATCCATATACAGTATGTCAGATTGTAATCAGACATGCAGGCAGAGTGTTGGAATGGAAATTAAAGGGATGCAGAAAAAAAAAAATTCTCAGGAAGGTAGAAAGTGGTATGAGATTTTCATTAAGTTCCTGGTCCAAACTATTCAGTCATATCTGGCAGAACGAAGGTAGTGGTGGTACAGTAGTTTGGTGGTACAACGATTTGGCTGAAGTCTTTTGGAAGCCTTTCAAGCAGGGGTATCCAAACTGCGGCCTAGGGGCCGGATGCTGCCCATTGCTTGCCTTTATCCGGCTCTTGGTGCAATATTCCTTTCACAGGTACAAGGCACTATTCCTTTCACAGATACAAGGCTTTATTCCTTCCACAGATACAAGGCTTTATTCCTTCCACAGATACAAGGCTTTATTCCTTCCACAGATACAAGACCCTATTCCTTCCACAGATACAAGACACTATTCCTTCCACAGATACAAGACTCTATTCCTTCCACAGATACAAGACACTATTCCTTCCACAGATACAAGACACTATTCCTTCCACAGATACAAGACACTATTCCTTCCACAGATACAAGACACTATTCCTTCCACAGATACAAGACTCTATTCCTTCCACAGATACAAGACACTATTCCTTCCACAGATACAAGACACTATTCCTTCCACAGATACAAGACACTATTCCTTCCACAGATACAAGACACTATTCCTTCCACAGATACAAGGCACTATTCCTTCTATTGACACCAACAAAGGGGCAAAATTCCGGTTAATGACAACAGTGGGGCACTAATCTTCAAACTGACACCAATGATGGAGCACTAATTCTCCCACTGACACCAACATTGGGGTACTTTTCCTCCCACTGACACCAATGATGGGGCACTATTCCTCTTACTTATCACAATGAATTGGCACTATTCCTCCCACTGACACCAATGATTGGGGCACTATTCCTCCCACCAGTGCCAATGACGGGGCACTATTCCTCCCACCGACGCCAATGACGGGGCACTATTCCTCCCACCGACGCCAATGACGGGGCACTATTCCTCCCACCGACGCCAATGAAGGGGCACTATTCCTCCCACCGACGCCAATAACGGGGCACTATTCCTCCCACCGACGCCAATGACGGGGCACTATTCTTCCCACCGACGCCAATGAAGGGGCACTATTCCTCCCACCGACGCCAATGACGGGGCACTATTCCTCTCACCGACGCCAATGACAGGGCACTATTCCTCCCACCGACGCCAATGACGGGGCACTATTCCTCCCACCGACGCCAATGACAGGGCTCTTTTCCTCCCACTGATGCCAATGATGGCGCAGTATTCCTCCCACTGACACCAGCGATAGGGCACTATTTCTCCCTCCTAATACCAAAGATGCATTGTTTAATCCCACCAACACCAGGATAATTTCTACTCCCAATGGTCACAGTCTGGCCCCCATAAATTCTGGAGGACAGTAAACTGGCTCTTTGTTTAGAAAGTTTGGAGACCCCTGTTTTAAAGCGATTGTTTCTCTTTTCTCATGATATACCAGTATATCCTCCGTACAGAAAAGGTATACAGTATGTTATCTTTAGAATATACTTAGACAATGAAGTGTGCCTAGAATTTGAGAAGTTCTGTGTAAATTTCCAGCCTATTATTCTTGAATAATAATAATTTTGTTCTTAGTAATGGCAGTTAATTGCTATTTATTGTAAGAAATTATTCCATCATATGATCTGTTTGATAGAAGTTGTTTCTTTTAATATAAAAAGAAAGCATGGGAGCATTGAATATCTTAAAAAACATATCTAGTAACATTTACTGAAACATTGTTTTTCATTCACAGCTCATACATAATTATGGCCATGGCGGATATGGTCTTACCATCCACTGGGGATGCGCACGGGAGGCGGCTCGGTTATTTGGGAAAATTGTAGATGAGAAGAAATCCAGATTTCCCAAGTCTTCGCTATGAAAGTGATTGAAAAGCATTGCATTCACTAAAATGTCAGGATTGTTCCTCTAACCTTCCAGGTTTTGAGAAGAGACTTTGTTAAGATGATTAATACATCATTAATGCTAGATTGTTAGATACAGGGAATTGGATAATTCAGTAGCTCAGCCTAGACACAACAGTTAACAAATAAAACAGTGTTCCATAGATTACCCACATCTTTATTTAGAATACAAATTATCCTGGAAAATTATTTTTCTCTTACTCTTTCCCAACCCTGATTATTTTTGTGAGAAAATGTTGGCAATAAATCATGTACCTTGATTTTGCATTGGAGGCAAAGCAGTTATGGTTGTGTTTTTGTGATTTTTTTTTTTTTAAGCCAAACACTAAATTCTAGCAGATGTTTGTGATAACTTTTTTAGAAGCATAACTACAGAATGGTATTTGGATTGCATTTGTAACATGTTTCCATCTGAGCTTGTTGTGGGTCATTGTAGAGATAATGCAAATGCAATCCCAGCTGTCCAAATGAACTTTCACTATATACACACAAATTATTTTGGCTCAAGGCAAAAACAACCTTATTAAAGTGAAACTGAACATCATCTGGGGTGAAGATGATGTCTTTTAAGACAAAACACATCAAGATGCTCTGCTGAAGTCACTGTTTTATTCCAAAAGCGCTTTTTTTTTTTATCTACTAAAATAATTTTTGTAGCTCTTTGACCCTGCTGGACAGGATTCTCCTCTTATGGAAAAGCTACTACAACACTAAATCGCTGTACGGGCGCCACATCAGTGTGGATTGGACACATGCCGGATGTCTATTTCTTTGATGTAAGTGGATAAATGCACCTGTAATCCATTGAATGCAACTGGTTCTAACCTGGAGGCGCCTGTTCTCTCTTTTTTTGCATATCCTGGAGTCTGCTCTCAACTTCTCTCTGAAGGCTTGCCCTGGTGTATGGGCTTATTGCAAATTATATACAGGTCTTTTCCTCATTTCCCCTTTATTTTCAGTCTCTACCCCTCTCCATTTATGTAAAAATATTTCATAACAAGGACAAAATTGATGGACTTTTTTATCGTGCACAAGTGTCAGCGCCACTATCCCCTATGTTTGCACTAATAATTAGGGCACTGATTATCAGTGTACATGTCCCTTTTAGAGAATCTTTTTTTCGGCCCTCTTCTCCTGTCAGCATGAGGAAAGGAGTGCCGATAACCGGCTTCTGCTTACATCCATGATTAGCTGTGATTGGTGTTGATTGGCTCTTTACCTCAATCTGTGATCAACAGTGTTCTCAGGACACTGCTATCAAAGAGCGTGCCGCCCATGCCTCGCAGCGGGCGTTCAGCAGATACAAATAAAGGATGCCATTGTATGACAGCATTCCAGAACTAGCTGGCCGTGCTGTAGCCGTCATTTGGCTATAGCTCGGTTGGCAAGTGGTTAATGTGAAAGTGAAGCACCAAAAATGCAAGTCCGTTTCCTTTAAAAAAAACATACTGTATTTGACTTGCTTGTGAGTCTTTGGCCTCTGGCACATGGATATAATAATTTACTGATGTTTATATGCAGGATCTTGCAGGAAGAAATATTTATGACCCTTTCACACGGGCTTTCCGATTTGGTCCGCCTGTCAGTTTTTCAGGTGGACCTAATCGGACACTTAAGTCACCCCTAAGGAGCAGCAGTGACATGTCTGCTGCTATCCGAACCAATCCACTCCGCCAAATCCAGATGGATGGTGACCCTATTTTCCGTCTGGCGGATCGGATAAAAATGGACAGGCGGTTCTTTTTCATCCGATCTCCCTTTAGAGGAGCGCAGGACTCTGACAGGTCCGTCTCAGCACAGTGAGTGGAGGCAGACTTGTCATCCAGCTGATCAGCAGGAATCAGCGGATCAATCCCCCACTGAACAAGTGGAGTCTGTCAAACGGACAAGCCCATGTGAAAGGGGCCTTAGAGTAACATCAGTGTTCTGCCTCTCCAATCTAGGCATTGAAAGTGTGATCTCCCTAACATAGCTAGTTGCGTTGAGATGTGCATAGCCCCAATCTTATTTAGATAAACAAGACAGTGACTCGATCCAGACGACACCTTGTTGACCATATGAAGTTTGTTCCATAAACTGTGAGGATCTTAGAACAATGAACATCGGATAGGTCAAAAGATCATAATGTGATCCAGTCCACGTGTGCAGAAATGTATAACTGGGGAAAAATGAACACAGGGTGGGGCTAACTATACAGAATAAGCTAAGATACAGGAAAGGGAGGGACCAGGGACAGAATAATGCATATAACATTTAAAGGCATATGACAAGGCATGTGAAACATGACAATCAGTAAGTTGTGTTTTGTAAACGTGCGTATGCATATACACATGTAAAATTCCTGTTTACCCTCTTCTAGCTTTTAGTGTTGCAATTTTACTTGTGTAGCACTCACCACCGCAGGGGCCACTGAATAGATGCCCAGTTTTCCTAGTAATTGCCCCGCAGCCAGGCACACAGTCACTGAACAGGGGTATAAGGATATGCTTTTCTGGTGCTTTATTGCAGAACTTGAACTTGGATAGATTCAGGGTAACTGTGGGATACTCCAGTAACTTTTAGTGGCAAACTTGAGGACACTAAACTTCCTCTTTAGTAAGTGAGCAAGAGCCCTTGCTTGCAGCAAATATTGCACCAAGCTTAGAAGTGAATTCCCTTTAGGCTGGGTTCACGCCTATGCGAATTGGATGAGGGTTTTCCCGCATCCAATTCATATAACAGGAGATTGTGACTGGCTCTCTATGGGGCCGGTTCATACATCTCTACAGGAGCCCTGTGCATCTTTTGGTCCATTTCAGGTCCGAATTTAGCCAAATTCGAGCTGAAATTGTACATGAACTGTGAATGGAGATGCGCCAGACTCCTGCTGTGAGCCAGAGCATGTTGTGGTGTGAACCTAGCCTTAAAGTGTTACTAAACCCAGGACCCTGCATTCACTATATCTGGTCTCCCACAGTACACAGAACATGGAAATGCAATTATTTTAGTAATTATAAACTGCTAAATACCCTTTTTCACCAGAAATATATAGAAGTTTGGTGTCTTCTATCAGTGTCTGGTTAAAGCTTAAAGGAGTTTTCATTCTACTCTGACTGTTCTATGAGGCTTCAAGACCCCTGACCCTCTGGCTGGACAGTGCTGATTGGCCCTGTTCCTATCACATGCACTCTCCCAAGAAAAGAAAAAAAAGCTCTCTAGCAATATACACCAAACTGAGCATGTGCAGAGTGCCTCCAAGGCTCTGTTGTATCAGGAAATAGATTGGGGACAGTGGAAGAAGGGGATGATGGGAGAAGACAGGATTAGACAGCCTTTTTACACAATGCAGAGGTTTAACCCCTTATGCCACGTTCACATGACCAGACCTTTTGACGGACTAGGGCCGACGGTCTTCCTGACAGACTTGTGGCGGAGGCCCGAAGGACTTTCCGAATGAGCGGACTTGCCCTGTCGCCTGCTATGGATTTTAAGGGGAACCCCCTACGCTGAAAAACGGCTTGGGGGTCCCCTCAAAATCCATATCCTTATCCGAGCACACAGCCTGGCCGGTCCTGAACCATACCAGGCCGCATGCCCTCAACATGGGGCGGTGGGTGCTCTCCGGTTCTTCTGCCGGGCTCCTCTGATATCTTCTCTTTTGACGTTCTTTTGCTAGGGGTGGCCCGGCTTTCTTCTTTGTCGTCGCCATCTTCTTCTTCTGTTCTTCTGATGTTGACACAATGCTCTCTCTCACTGTAATGCCGTGGACACAGTGCGCGACAACTTATATAGGCATAAGGGGCGGGGTCACCGGGTGATGTCACCCGTGGACCCCGCCCCTTATGACGTCACAGTCCCGGGGCATGCCGGGACTGTGACGTCTTAAGGGGTGGGCCACCACATCTTGTGATGTGAACAAGGCGAAGGCAGAGATGAAGTGAGCTGGACAGCCTTAAGTAGGCAGGTCAGATGAGCAGGATCAGGAACAGCTGGGTAACTGTGGAGAGAGATGATAGCTGGCAATTAGCTGACAGCTGAGCAGCCAGCCCAGAGAAGGAAGGGCTAAGCCAGCCCTGACAGTACCCCCTCCTCAATGACCTCTCTCCCTCGGAGGGCCACCGGGCTTGAGGGCAAAACATCTATGGAAATCGTGGAGGAGGACAGGGGCATGTACGTCCAAAGATGAAACCCAGGAGCGTTCCTCCGGACTGTACCCCTTCCAATGCACCAGGTACTATATGCACCCACGGAACCTATGGGAGTCAACAATGGATTGTACCTCATACTCCTCATGGTTCTCAACCTGTATAGGGTGAGGATGTTGTGCCGTGGTGGTAAATCGGTTGCAGACCAAGGGTTTCAATAAGGAGACGTGAAACACATTTGAGATGCGCATAATAGGAGATAGGTCCAACGCGTAAGCCACTGGGTTAATCCTGTGAGGGATATGGAAAGGCCACTGTAGGACTGCCGAAAGTTTCTCTGGGTCCATCGAAAAACCAGCAGTGGAAATGACATAGCCCAGGAATATAACCTGTTCACGATGGAACACGCACTACTCCAGTTTACAATAGAGATTGTTTTCTCTTAGTTTCTGAAGCACACGACAGACATCTGTGTAGTGGCTCTCCAGGGACTTGGAAAATATGAGGATATTATCGAGATAAACCACCACACATAACTGCAATAATTCTCAGAGGACATCGTTAATAAATTCCTGGAAAACTGCCGGGGTGTTACAAAGGCCAAAAGGCATTACCACATACTCATAATGGCCTGTTCTGGTATTAAACACAGTTTTCCACTCGTCGCCCTCCTTAATCCGCACAAGATTGTATGTCCCTCTCAAATTAAGCTTCGTGAAAACTGTTGCTCCCTTGAGGCGGACAAATAACTCTGTAATCAATGGAATCGGCTAGGCATTCGTCTTTTCTTTTTTTTCTTTTTTTTTAAAGACGTTTTTATTAAGTGTTAAACATGTTTACAATAGCCATATGCGTTGGATACAATCAAATGAATATTGGTCGAAACATGTATATGCATAAAATACAGAAAATATTCGTAGCTGTAAATGCCAAGATCCATAGAAAGTCATTATGGAAGATATACCTAAGATTTAGTGTTCAAGTCTGGTAGAATGTCCTAATATGTTCAGGCGAATATGTTGTGTCGGGTATAGGTATGGAGTTTTTTATGCGGGTCCATACAGGAGAGCAATGAAGTGTGCATTTATTATTTTGTGTGTTAGTGAGATAAATGATATTTTATTCAATACCCAGTCACCCCGAACGGGATCTAACTGTGACTAGGCAAGAGCCCAAGGTCTATGTCCATACAGGTGAAGCAAACTTTGTTGTTATATGTAGTGTGAGTAGGCCATATTATTAACAGAGCATTCAGTTAATTGATGTTGCAAACATACAAAGTAATAAACAAAACTAGCACGGACGCAGTCGTCCTAGCATTTTCAAAAGTCTAACTTATACACAATGGAAAATAACATTTTTATCACTCTATAATTCATAATAGAAAGAATAAAGTGATATACTCGGGGAAGGGTCCGGAGAAATAGGTAAGTACCTCGTAAGGTCAAACTAAAGATCCAGTCAAAGAGTATGTTATTTGAGCTTGTGTCTTGGTGGGTTAAAGATACCTGAGTGTTATTAAAGCTTCCTAACATAAATTGTGATATTCTGAGGTTGTGGTGAAGTGTAACCAGCATGACCATATTTGCGTGAATTTGAAAGACGTATCTTTTGCTTGATGGATTAATTCTTCCATTTCAGCTGTTTTTTGAATGCGGCTGAACCAATCCTTAACAGTTGGTGGGAGCGGAGAACGCCAATTACGTGGGATGCACATGTTCACCGCTGTGATCATATGCATGGTTAGGGATTGCAAGTATGTGGGTATGGTATGTGCTGGGTGATGTAACAAAAATTGTGCTGGGGAATATTCCAGTTTGTAAGTTGTGATTTTTTGGTATCAGTCTGTGTACTTCTGTCCAGAAAGGTTGGATTTTGACACACGACCACCATATGTGCAATAGGTTCCACACCTCCAGTATTGTGGGGAGATAGATGGGTAAATTCTGTGAAGTTTGTGTGGTGTATTGTACCACCTTGAGATCATTTTGAATGCATTTTCTTGTGCGTATATATTTAATGAGCCCTTGTGGGTAATCGTGTATATGGTTTCCCATTCTTTGTCCGAGATGTTTATAGAAAGATCTTTGCTCTTTTGAACATTACTTCAAATATCTTGGGACGATTGAGATGAAAACAATAACATATAGGTGAAGGATATGAGATGTCTTTGAGATTCTGTTTTACAGCACAAGTCTTCAAATGGGGTAAGAGGGCGTGACCATTCCGAAAGTTTGGCTTCTGTATCTAGGAAATGTTTAATTTGTATGTGTGTTCAGTGAGGAAGCACTTTTGGTTTAAGTGTGGATGTAATTTCGGAAAACGTGAGTTGTTTGCCATCCTTGAAGAAGTGCAAGGCTCGAACATTTGTGTGTGGCCACGTATCTTTTAGAAAAGATGCCCTCGTTCCTGGTGGAAATGTTGGGTTTAGTCGGAGCGGGGTCATTAATTGAAGAAATTTTATATTTATTACAGACATGTTTGTATGCGTGTATCGTAGGGAGGATCAAGGGATGGGAATGATATGCTGTTGGGATGTGGTTCGTAGGTACCCATGGTATTTGAGCCAGAAGGATCGAAGCAAAGGAGTGTTCAAGTTGGACCCAATCCTTGGTGGAAGAATGTACATTCCAATCGATAATTCTAGTCAGGTGACTAGCTATTTGGTATTTTCGAATATCTGGTAAACCTAGTCCCCCCCTCAGTTTGAGGGAGGTGAGTCTGATGTAGTTTATTCTGGGTCGTATTGTACCCCAAATAAATTTTGTACATATTGTACGATAAGCTGTAAAGAAAGTTGGTGGTAATTTGATCGGGACTGTTTGAAATGGGTATAATAATCTCGGTAGGATGTTCATTTTAATTATGGCCATTCTTCCAAACCAAGAAAAAAGTCCAACCGACCATTTTTTTTAGGTCATTAGTTTAAGGGGGATGACTTTGCGAAGTTTATTTTAAGGTTTGACAAAGTTTTAAAGTGGTCAAGAGTTTTAAAAAGGTTTGGTATGGTTGTCAGTGGTTCTGACAGGAATAGGAGTATATCGTCAGCAAATGCGGCGGTTTTGTAAGTGCGATCGTTTATTTCAATACCTTTTATGTCTGGGTTTTCTCTGATGCTGCGCAACAAAGGTCCTAATGTTAGAATAAATATCAGCGGGGATCAGGGACAGCCTTAACGGGTGCCATTTTTGATGGGGAAGGCATTTGCTAGGTGGCCGTTAACTCTTACTCTTGCAGTAGGAACAGAGTAGAGAGTAAGGATATAGTTAAGCATACAATCGGGAAGACCAATGGACCGAAGGGTTGCCGACATGTAATCCCAGGCCACTCTATCAAATGCTTTCTCCGCATCTAATGATAAGAAGAATCCACGTTTTTGTGAGGTTGTGAGCCAGTGATGGATATTTATGGTTTTGAGGGTGTTATCCCGCCATGCCTCTCTACCTGGGATAAAACCCACCTGATCTAAGTGAATGAGGTTGGGGAGTAGGGGAAGGAGTCTATTAGCTAATATTTTTGCGTACCACTTAAGATCAACATTCAATAATGAGATGGGCCTATAATTGGTTACTAATGAGTCTTTTCCGGGTTTTGAAATAACCGTTATGTGCGCCGTTAATAAATCTAATGGTGGGGTGGTCGGTGTAGCGTATGTGTCGAATGTTGATGTGAAGATGGGAGTTAGAATGTGTGCAAATGATTTGTAGTATCCTACTGTTAGACCGTCAGGCCCTGGGCTTTTGCCCGTCTTTAACATCTTTTTTATAATAACTGTGTTTTTATTGAACTGTGGTGCATACATTTAGAACACAGCATACAATATGTAATTACACACTAAAGAAGTTTACAGCAGGTTACAGAAATATTGCATCACACAATGCGATCAGCATTTATCGTCGGCAATCATAAGTAATGTTATTTCCCACTTGTCGGTCAGATCAACCAAGGACACTCTGTCGGTATTCTTATTCAGCCTATGATGGGGAGTCTATCCTAATTTTATGTTCAGGTATCAGAGGCGTTCAGCCATCGGTCCCATACCTTATTGTATTTGGCTGAGCAACCTCTGTTGGTGTAGATTCACTTTTTAAATGGCAGGGCTGCATTAATATCCGCCTTCCACTCCGCTAATGTTGGGGGTGTAGGCCTCATCCATTTCCTGGCGATAAGTTTTCTTGCGGAGAACAGAGTTTCCTGCAGAAATATTTTAGTGTGTCTGTCGGGCACCTCAGGAAAGATACCCAAGAGACATTGCTTAGGGTCCAGCCCCACGGACGTACCTATGTTGTCATGTAGAAAATTCACCACCTACTCCCAAAACCCATGTAGCCTAGGGCATGACCATATAAGGTGGAAGAATGCGCCCGGGGCCACCTTGCACATTGGACAGCTGGATGGATATTCCTTCTTATATCTCGCTACTCTGAGAGAAGTGAGATAAGCCCTATGTAGTATATAAATTTGGGATAATCTATCTGACAACGTGGGAGATGCCTCCTTGCATGAATCAAGCGCCTCCTCCCATTCCCCATCTTCCATAGGGCCTAAGTCCCTTTCCAACCTTGGCTTCGGGGCATATGCGGTGTTGCTGGATATTGGGGTGGATAACATGTCATAGTAAGAGGAGATGAGGCCTTTGGGGTCTGTGCTTCTAGCTATGGACATAATAGCGTTAGAGGTGGGTTGTGGGTAGGCCTCCCGTGAGAAATTGTGCACGTGCCGCGTGTCGGACCTGTAAATATTGAAAGAGCATGTTGTTTTGTATCGCAAAATCTTCCTTTAGTTGGTTAAAGGGCTTGGGGATACCATTAGACAGCAGGTGTTGCAAATAGTATATACCTCGTGCACTCCATATCTCTTGAACCTGGATATTTAGAAATTCTACCATGTGTTTGTTGTTCCATAATGGTGTATAATCATTATAAGTCGGGATCCTTAGTTTAGTGGAAGCTATGTCCCATATGCGTCTATATTGTTGGAGGATGGGTGCAATTTCAATATCCGAGCTGGTGGCGCCTGAACCTTTGGTTATAGCATATAGTGGGTCACCCGTTCATTGTGCCCACTTAGGGCAGATCAAATTTATAAAGCGATCTCCATCAATTTTATCGAGGTGGAAAAACTGGGAGAGCTGTGCTGCAATGGTTGAAGTCTGGTAATGCTGTGCCCCCCCCCCCCCGTCCGTTGGGCTTTTGAGCGTCTGCCAGGAGAGTTTGTGCCTATTCCTACCCCAGACAAAGGGTCTTAGAAGGGCCTCTAGCGCTTTGAAGTATTTTAAAAGAAGGTAGACAGGGGAGTGCCAGAGGACATATAGCACCTTGGGTAGTAGGATCATTTTTCTAAGATTTATGCGTCCCCATAACCCCAGTGGTAGACGGGTCCACGTGCAAAGTTTATTTTTGATCATGGAAAAGAGCGGGTCGATATTCAGGGTGGTATAATCTCTCGGGGCTCTGGATACGTTAAACCCCAGATATTTAAGTGTCGCGACTCTGTAAGGGGAGACTGGGTTGGTATTCTGAAGGGGGAAAGCTAATGTAATGTAATATCTGACTTTCCCCAGTGGATTTTTAGGCCTGATAATGCCCTGAATCGTTCAATAGTCTGCAATGCTTTATTTAGGGAAGGGCCAGAATCTGAGAGATACAGTAACGTATCATCTGCGTAAAGGCTTATTTTCTCAGTGATATGTCCCACTCTCAATCCCCTAATTTCCGGGTCTGTTCTAATGGCCATGGCCAAATGTTCTGCAGCCAGAGCATATAGGAGTGGGGACAACGGACAGCCCTGTCTTGTGCCCCTACCAAGGCTGAAAACCGAGGAGAACCATCCGTTTGCCACCACCCTAGCCACTGGAGCTTGATAAAGGAGCTGTGTCCATTTGAAAAAATTTGGTCCAAAACCATAACTCTGTAAGCATCTCCATAATTAACGCCACTCAACTGCATCAAGCGCTTTCGCCATGTCGAGAGACACAACTACTCGCGTACCTACCTCCTCATGAACTTTTGTAAATTGATAAGAGTTTTCTGAAACTGAATGACGTGTTTTGGCCAGGCATAAAGCCCGCCTGATCGGGGTGTACAAGTGAGAGTAAAACATGGTTTAAGCATAGGGAAAGAACTTTAGCTAGAATTTTAATATCTACCTGTAGTAGTAGCGATATGGGGCGATAGGATTCTGGGAACGCAGGGTCTTTTCCTGGCTTGGGTATGAGGACTATAGTGGCCTCTCTCGGGGCAGGTATTTCAAATGTCTGGAAGAGGTAGTTATAGAGTGCTAGCAATTTAGGGGTGAATTGGGTATAAAATCCTATCGGTAGCCCATCCGAGCCCGGTGCCTTAGAGCGAGCAAAGCTTGCAATTGCGGTGGATATCTCGTCTAGGGTGAGAGGTGACTCTAGGAGAGCAATTTGTTCCTCCGTCAGCTGTGGAAGGTCCACTGCCTCCAGAAAACTAATCATAGAAGCACAGTTAGGGGGTACTGTAGATGTGTACAATTCTGAAAAGAAGTCCTTAAATTTGGATGTCACTTCGAGCGGATTAGTTATCTGAGAGTGTCCTGATCCCTGTAGGGTGATAACAACTGGGGGTCTGTCCTCACTGCGGGCCAGATATGATAATAGTTTACCAGCTCTCTCCTCGTGTTCAAAGAATTTTTGTTTGGAAAAAAACAGCTTCTGTTTAGCCTTTGCAAACTGTATGTGTTCTACTACCCTGGTTTGAAGTCTGAGTAGGGCTGAATTGGGGGCCGAGGGGTCCTGCACAAAGGCTCTCTCTGTGTCAACTAGCTTCTGCACTGCTATTTCTAATATCTCTGAAGACATTTCTTTGATTTTGTTAATGTGGGATATTAGGCCTGCACGGGTGTGAAGTTTGAAGGCCTCCCAGACTATCGAGGGAGTTGTCCGCAAAGAATCTCCTCCCATGCATCACTGATTTCCTCTCCCTTGGGCAACAAAGTAAGCCAAAAAGGATTCAAACGCCACACCATGGTGGTTTGTTTATGGGAATAATAAGGGAGATTAGGTATGGGCTATGGTCAGATAGCGATCGTGGGCCAAAGGATGCATCCGTCAAGCGTGGGGTGAGGCCTTGGGAAATAAATATATAGTCTATCCTGGACATCGTATTATGAGAGGGGGAAAAGCACGAGAAAGCTTGTGTATTGGGGAACTTGTGCCTCCAGGAGTCCACAAGGTGGAAGGAAGCCACTGTTACTGAGTGGAGGGGCTGCAAACGATCCAAAGCACTCTTCATAGTAGCATTAAAATCACCCAGCCATATTGCTTGTGTTGTGGCATATTTTGCCATAAAGGAAAAAACAGCTAATATAATAGATGTACAGAATGGTGGCGGGATATAACAGGCTAGAATAAGTAGGGGTTCACCATAAATTTTCACATATATAAATACATACCGACCCAGTGGGTCAGTACTTACTTCCCCCAATTCAAAGTGTACAGATTTGGCGATTAGCACCGACACCCCCCTCGAGTGGGACATATGGGTCGAGTGATATGCCCAGCCCACCCAAGGGCGACGCAGCACCATCTGTAGTCTCCCCTCCACATGTGTCTCTACCAGCGCCACCACATCTGCCCTGTGTTTCTTAAGAAGCATGAAAGTCGCCACGCGCTTAATTTTATCGCGCAGCCCTCTCAAGTTCCATGTAAGAAACTTCAACGTCGCCATACCATGTAAAAGACAAAATTGAAAAAGCAGCTATTTAGTTGACAGGGTTGAGCTCCCTGAGCTCCCATGAGACCATTAGTGCTAGGTTTCTGTTGTAAGTATATCATCCATAGCATTATCCATAAAATTACAAAGCGTGACCGACTGTACCTTAAGTGGTTATATTTATACTGTGTTCGACATATAGTATACACCGTATTAACAACTAAAACTACCCCCCCATCTCTCCCTCCCCCCTCCCCGCCCTGCATCTCTCCAAACTAGAGCGGGCATTATCCCAGAACCAAACATATGCTACTAGCCCAGAAACAGGGGTGATAACAAGAGCCGAGATCATAGTGAACCAGCGGGGTCTACTCAGTTCTGGCATGTCACTGGGTAGCACAGTCAATAATGGCAACAGCGTGTAAAAGAACTTTGTCCAGCTGCCCCAGCGCGGCAGGTATCGTGAGGTCTCCATATTCCCGCCATGTCCGCCTGTAATATGTAATAGAATCTGGGTTGTGCGTGTGGGTAAAGTTCGCTGCACAGTACATTTATTTGGTAGGACCCACACTGTTCCAGAGCTCCTACCACTGTCGTGGTGAAGGATGTTGTCATGTCCTCATGAGGACAACAGGGTGGTGAAAATAGTACTAACAATAAACGTTTTTGTGGCCCTGATGGTGTCACAGTCTTCTCCCCATGTAAGTAAGTAAAGGAGGTGTAACTTGGCGAACAACCATTAGATATTGCATTTTACCATAGAAATAGTCTCTCACCTCGCCCCCCCCCCCCCCCCCTCCGCTCTACACCTCCAGGTATGCTGTAGGGACTAGTATCCACCAGTCTGAGCAAACAAGTCTATGCTTAAGAGTCCCGTATAGTCCACACAGGGAGAAAATACTATATAGTATACTCACAAAATCATCAGTCTCTCTTGTCCGCAGCATTGCGGCACTCCAGCCAGGCAATCACATCTTCAGGTTCATCAAAAAAATACACTTTACCGTCGTGTTCCACTCGGAGTCTAGCTGGAAATATCATGGCATATTTGTAGTTGTGGACCTGCGCTTAGCTTCAAGGAAGGTTCAGCTGCGCCGCTGGACCTCCGCCGAAAAGTCCGGGAATAAATCGAGTTTGGCGTTACCAAATTCAATGTTGCCTTTCAGTCTGGCCAATCGGAGGGCTGCATCCCTATCTTTAAAGTTGAGCATTTTTGCTATGAATGTCCGTGGCGGGGCTCCTTGCGGCGGTGGTCTGGCCGGCATGCGGTGGGCTCTTTCCACCACTAGCATTGGGGAGAACGCCTCTCTGCCGTAGGTATTAATTAGCAGATGCTCCAGGAATTCAGCTGGATCCTTCCCCTCTGCTCCCTCCGGTAGCCCGATCAGCCTTAGGTTGCAGCGTCTGAGTCTGTTCTCCATCTCATCCTGTTTGGAGAACAGTTGATGTATTTGTTGTTGGAGGTTGTCAGCTCCAGTTTGCAATGGCGGGAGTGCGTCCTCCACAGCACCCAGGCGGTTTTCAGCTGTTTTCACCCGATCACGGAGTTTGTGCAGATCTTGGCGAAGGTGGGAGATATCCACCTTTACTGCCTCTATTTGTGAGGTTAGCGAGGTGTGGCAGAGAGTGATGGCTTCAAGCAGCAAGGCTATGTCTCCGACCGGCCTCTCCTCCCCCTCCTTCTCCGCCATCATCCTCGTGGTCTGCCGAGTCTTGGTGAGGGTACTGTGCAAGCCTTGCCGCCGCGGATTTTTGAGATTTTGACGGCGACATGATGCCTGGAGTTTGGGGCTGCCAAACATCTTACAGGAGTAGATGCGGGTCACAGAATGTAGGATGCGATAGATTGTAGGATTAACGAGTGGAGCTCTGTGGAATGCATCCTACTCCATGTACCGTCAGGCCACGCCCCCTCTTTAACATCTTTAATGCTATCTCCGCTTCTTCCTTATTTAGGGGTTTGTTCAAATCTTGGTGTAGCGTGTCAGAGATGGGTGTGGGACTATATTGTTTGAGAAACTCAGATATCAGGGTCTGTCTATCAATGGTGTGTTTGCTTGGGTCTAAAGAGGTAAGGTTATATAGTTTGGAGTAATATTGCACAAATTGGTTAGCTATTTCCAGTGTAGAGTTTACTTTTTTTCCCTTTGCATCCGTGAGGGAGTGTACTGTGATAGCATATTTTCTAGATTGTATAGCTCTTGCTAGTAATTTACCAGCTTTATTGCCATACTTATAGAAGGTTTTTTGAGTTAGAATAAATTTATGTCTAGTCTGTTTACCTAACAAGTCTAGCAATTCTTTCCTGTGTGTTATTAATGAGTTTAAGGTATCTATAGCTTGGGTTCGTTTATGAGCTTTTTCCAGTTTGTGTCCTAAGTGTCAGGTCGTTAACCTGTTTAAATTTTATTTTACTTCTTTTAGCCGCCGCAGCAATAAGTATACCCCTTTTAACACATTTATGTGCTTCCCAGTTGGTTGGAGGCGAGGTGTTGGCATCTTTATTGTTTGTGAAGTATTGTTTTATGCCTGTTTCTATTTCTGCTGCAATTTGCGTGTCTGTGAGTAAGGAGTGGTCTAACTACCATGAACGAGATCGTGGTTGGTGTTCAGGAAATGCCATACTTATTGAGATTGGATGATGATCAGATAAATACATTGGGTCAATGGATGCAGTTTGGAGAAAGGGAAGGTCAGATTGGGTCACAAAGAAGTAGTCAATTCTGGAATATTTATTGTGTGAGCTAGAGAAAAAAGTGTAATCCTTACAGTTGGGATTCAATGTGCGCCATGAGTCGTGGAGCAGTAGTTATTGAAAATGGTGTTTAACTGCTTTTAGGGTTGAGTATGTCAAGAATGACTTGCCATTGGATGTATCTAACAAGGGGTTTAGGGGGAGATTAAAGCCACCCCCCAAAATCAAGGTGCCGTCTTGGAAATCAGTTAGTCGTTTTATAGTCTCTCGGAAGAAGGAAACCTGGCCACTATTAGGAGCGTAAACATTAGCTAGCCTGATTTTCCTGCCTTTGCAGGTACCTTTCAAGAAGAGCAATTTGCCCTGGTCGCCGATCTTTGTGTCGGTGACTTGTATGGGGTTATGTTTCGCTTTGGAGACTCCTTTTGTTTTAGAACCAGCATGCATTGCGTGATAGACTGTGGGGTAATTCATGTTATGTAGTTTTGGGGTAGAATCTGTACGAAAGTGAGTTTCCTGTATGAAAATTATATGAGCTTGGTTTCGTTTCATAGTCATGAGCAATTGTGATAGTTTTTCGGGTATATTTAACCCTTTAACATTTAGGGAGATAAGTTTGAGTTGCATTGTGTTAGGGGCTGGAGGTTTGGAGGTCATTGTAAGTTCGGGCACAAGGTTCAACTTGGTCTTTATAGTAAGTAAATGTAAACTGATAAAAGATTTTAATATGATGTGTACTCAGGAGTGTGTTGAAGTGTCAATTTGTCTGTCAAGAATCTGGTCTTTAGAACTCTCTTGGGAGGACTTAGGTGGGGACCGTGCCAGTATAAGTAGTGTACAGAGTAGCTTCAGATAGGGATTTGGGGGATTCGGCGATAGATGAGAGCCTGCAAACCTATCCAAGTGGGGAGGATTGTAAGCCGGTAGGGATCAGTGGTTCGGTAATGGTCAAAGTAAATAGGTGTTAAAGTTATATTTGTAACCACTTTGCGGGAGCTGGTTTGATCAAAGAGAGGTGGTGTGTGAGGTGTTCTCATAGACCTCGTCAGACTGTGGGCCTAAAAGTGTTAATGAGAAATTTGATTTAGGGAGAAGAATAATTAGTGGAGACATGGGGTCTACTTTCCATGAGGGAAGAAAGATGGTGACCTACGGTCAATAATTGTGGGACTGTGTGAAAAATCAAGAGCGTCTGTAAGGGATGATGTGGGAGTACTCTGTGTCTATGTCTGGATCGCCATGTTTTGTGCAGCCGTTCGTCTTAAATAGAACTTTAATTGTTATCTGAACACAGTTGAGACGGATTCCATAAACAAATCAAAAAAAAAAAAAGATATCTGTTGTTCTATCCAATATGACAAGTCAGCTGTGAACCGATTAGCAGTAACTTTCAAGATAACTATAACATAAATGCAAACTACTATGTGTGAGTAGAGTGGTGTGTGCCAACAGTAAAAGAGCGGTAAGCTAGAGCTTGTGCTCGCGCCAAACGTCTCTCCGACTACAGTGCATTTCAAAAATAATGTTAGTGACCCTGTCGGAGATCTATTGGAATCAGATGCATGAAAAACTATAAACTAGAGTCACCATTTCTCCTGTGTAAATATTTAGTATGTACCATTTAGAGATCCCATAAGAGCCCTTTGTATAGAAAGATGTTGTTAACTGCATTTTTGAGGAATATGGTAATTTACCTCTAGGTGGCCCTATTCCACAGAAAAAATAAAATAAAATTGTTGGAACTTGGCTCCTATCTGCCTACAGTGAAAGATGAGTCTCTGAGTCAGATTTGTGCACTTACAATAAAATTACTTGTAGTACTTGCTATCATATGTCTGCATGAACAGAATGCTTACTAAACATCTGGAACCATGTTAAAAGAACTTTAATAACAGCCTTATCTATCGATTCAAAATTAACAAGTAATAGTCATTACTTAGATCATTCCTCTATGTTAAGCTCGTTCATCAAGATCAATATCTTGTACACTTACATCTCATTGGGAGATGTATGGGTATGAGCTGTGTTACCTCAATATGGAATTCAGGGTAACGGATTATAGAGGAGGGTGGGTTTGGTAAAAATCATGCAGAAGAAGCATTCTGAGAAGGTGGTTATAAGTCTTGAGGTGTATTACCACATTACCGATTTCGATCCTGTAGTGTACCTTGTTTATATTACCCGATGAAGTCTCCAAATTATTCCGGGTCCCTTATGTAGAGTTTGTCAGTTCCTGGTGTGCAGCTGGAGCGCATGAGGTGAGGAGAATAAGAATGGATCACCAGTTTCCATCTAATTGATTCTGATAGCGTTTGCAGTTTGGTTTTAAGAATAGAGGTCACATTGTCTATGGTCAATGAAAGCGCTTACTCGTCTTACCTTCGCCAAGGTTGTGTCCTCTGTGTTAGGTAAAGGAGTATTAGGAAAGAAAGAGTTATAAGTACATCCTTATAATCGGTGTGAATGTAGCTGACTCGTCTTCTCAGTAGAAGATACACGCTCCTCTAACGGTCCCTGCGGGCTCTCCGTGGCAAAGGAGCAGCTGTGAGGCTGTAAGGCTGTGAATGAGGTGCCACATTAGGTCCAAATCTTGTAGCTGAGGGGGATCGGCATCTTCTGAAGTGAGACGTCTGTGTGTCCATCAAATGATCGTAGTGCGACTTAGCAGGTAAGCCCGAAAAGTTAAATTCAGCATACCAATTCGGCACAGCAGTGTAAGGAATATTGATAGACTGACAGAAGGATTCCAGTTCTTCCGGGGGTTCTAAGTATTGCCGTATGCCCGTGATTGGTAGCTGCCAGGGCAAAAGGAAATTTCCAGAGGTAAGGTATGCCCCTCACTTGCAGCACCTCCAATAGTGGGCGCAGATCCTTCCTGTGCCTAAGAGTTATTGCAGAGCGGTCTTGATAGACAGAAATCCTGCTTCCCTCATAGTAAGGGGGATGTCTGGCTCTCGCCTGTTTTAAGATTTCCTCCTTTAGTTTGTGCTCTATGAATACGTTCCATCTCAATGGACTCTGTAGTGTTCTTTTCCAGAAGCTGATTGAATATGGCAGACACTGTAGTTTGTAGCTGTGTATTATCCACACTTTCAGGCAATCCTATCACCCACAAATTGTGTCTCCATCCGCGATTATCAAGGTCCTCAACTTGTCTCTGTATGTCCCTCAATTGTAATGTGTGTGTGTGTTCCCACTGATGTGTTGATCTTTTTTATTGCCGATTGTTGCTGGGCTGCTTTTTTCTCCACATCTTGAACTCTGCCCGCCATTGCCTGCAGTTCTTGCCTGAGGTCTGTGATGGCGGCTGTAAAGGTTTCTTTAATATCTGTGGCTACTGCCCGGAGGTCCTGTAAAGTCAGTTGTAGAGGAATTCCTGTGTTTACCGGCATTTCAGTGAGTTGCGGGGCAGAGGGTGCCAGTACTCTCTCGTCCCATGCTTGTGAGGAAGCTAAGGCAGATGTCACCATATTGGATCTTTGTGACCGGAATAACTCTGGTATATTGTAGTTGTTCTGCCCCCTGTTATGCCGCGGGGATCTCGATGTTCGAATAGTTGTGGGAGGCTGTCCCCATGCTCGATATTGCCAAATTTTATGTGAGGTCTCCATTAGAGCTTGGCTAAGGCCATAGTCCGACAGAGCCAGTGATTTAAGCGGCCATCTCTCTTCAAGGCAAGCCACGCCCCCCCGGGTAGGCATTCTTAATCATGACATGATTGAGCCCCTATAATCAATACAGGGTCTCAGTTCACCGCTTTTCTTCTTCACAAAGAAGAAACCAGCACCAGCAGGAGACGAGGATTTGTGGATGAAACCATGAGAAAGTGCGTCTGCAACATACTCCTCCCTGGCCTTATCCTCCAAGACCGACAAAGGGTAAACCCGGCCATGAGGGGGTATGGCACCAGGTTGAAGGTCAATTGCACAATCATAAGACCAGTGTGGAGGCAAACTACCGGTGTGAGCTTTGTCAAAGACATTGCTAAAATCACCGGTACTCCTCTGGCAGGGAGGAGAGAAGAGGTGCACAGGACCTTGGATACCTTCAGGAAGCATATCTCACTGCATTGCGGTGGCCAGGAGAGAACCTCAGCACAGAGCCAATCAAAAGAGGGGTTGTGCCTCTGTAACCTAGGATAACCAATAACCAGCGGAAACCTGGGTGAGGAAATAACTTGGAATTGGATTATCTCATGGTGAAAAGCCCCTACGGCCATGGACAACGGAACCGTCTCATGAGTCACATGGGCAGGCTGTAGAGGTCTCCCGTCAAGAGCTTCAATGGCAAGTGGAGTGTCACGCAGCTGCAGTGTAATCGAGTACAGCGATACAAAGGCAGCATCAATGAACAGGCCTGCAGCCCCAGAGTCAATTAGAGCCTGTATCTCAATGGACGACTCAGCCCAAGAAAGGGTGACTGAAACCAGGTTCGGGCATTCCCTGCACGGGTAGGACAAGACTTCAAAAAGTGACCTGCCTGGCCACAATAAAGGCACAATCTCTCACTACTCCTAAAGCCTCTCTGATCCGCAGAGAGACGCTTGAAGCCCAAGTGCATGGGTTCATCTTCACTGAACGACTCGATACCAGGAGGCATGGGAGGTGAGGGAGACACGAGTGGGACTGCAAAGCTCGGAGGCAAAGTGTACAAGAGGCTTCCGCAAGTGCTCTTTCAAAGAAAGTCTTTCTCTGAGTCTGGAGTCAATGAGGATGGCAAACAAGGTCAAGCTCTCCAGCTCAGTGGGTATATCTCGGGCTGCTATCTCATCCTTGATGGAATCCGAGAGACCATGAGAAAAAGCAGCCACGAGGGCCTCATTGTTCCAAGCAACCTCTGCTGCCAGAGTACGTAATTCAATGGCGTAGTCGGCAACAGTTCTCGTACTCTGTGTAATGGACATGAGGCACTTGGCAGCAGAAGTGGGGCGTGCGGGAACGTCAAATACCCTTTTGAAAGAGGCCACAAAGTCAGGCTAACTCAAGACAACAGGTTTGTGTCTCCCATAGAGGGTTTTCCCAGGCCAAGGCTTTCTCAGAAAGCAAAGATATCACAAAACCTACTTTGCTTCTGTCCGTGGGAAATGACTGGGTCAGCATCTCAAAGTAAATCTCAACCTGGTTGAGAAACCCTCTGCATTAAACTGGATCGCCCCCAAATCGCTGGGGAAGCGGAGCAGAACCAGACATACCTCTTATAGTGGAATTACTCGAGGCGGGTGCCTGCACAGAGATTGGCGCAGCAGCAGGGATGGCCTGCAACTCAGGTTGTACCAGAGCAGCCACAGTGGGGGATTCCAGGTGAGCCGTGAGATTCAGGAGCGTTTGTAACGCTATGGCAAACTGATCCATGCGGTGATCTTGCTCATCCAATCTGGAAAAAATATTACCGACAAGTGGATTGACTGTATCTCCTGAATTCATGGCCTTCGCTTACTGTCATAAACCATGAACCAGACAAGTACAATTAAATCACACTTGTTTATTAATAAAAAATAAAAAGGTAAATAGAGTAAGCATAGTCAAAGCATAGCCAGAGTCCAGTAACCGGATCGGGTAGTCAGCCAGGCCAGAGTTCAAAA
Source organism: Lithobates pipiens (assembly GCF_037356315.1). NCBI lineage: Eukaryota > Metazoa > Chordata > Amphibia > Anura > Ranidae > Lithobates > Lithobates pipiens. Next base: position 14,454,065 of record NW_027507790.1, read on the forward strand.
ACCAGATCGGGTAATCAGCCAGGCCAGAAGTCAGCGATCCAAGTGGAGGAACAGCAAGCAGGATAAGAAGCCAGAAGGGATGTCAGCAAGCCAGTCTTTTAAACAGGAACACAAGAGATGATTTCTTGTGATGTGACCAAGGCGAAGGCAGAGATGAAGTCAGCTGGACAGCCTTAAGTAGGCAGGTCAGATGAGCAGGATCAGGAACAGCTGGGTAACTGTGGAGAGAGATGAGAGCTGGCAATTAGCCAACAGCTGAGCAGCCAGCCCTGACAGTAGTATAGTGTCTGAACGGCTCAATATCTTTGCTCTGATCAGATCTATACTAGCATCCCCAGTAGTTTAGGGTTCCCAAAAACGCAGAGTTAGTGGGATCAGCCCAGATACCTGCTAGCACCTGCGTTTAGGTCCTCCGCCCAGCCCACCCAAATGCAGTATCAATCTATCACTGTCACTTACAAAGCAAAAAACGCATAGCTGCAGCATTCGCAGAGTCAGACCTGAGCCCTGGGAACGCTAACAGTTTTTTTGGTAGCATTTGAAGCAGTTGTTGACAGTCAGGTGCTCTTTTTTCCTGTGAGTCTCACTAGTTATACCAGTAAATTTAAAAAACAAAATGTCCAATCGAAGGTACACAAGTGAAGAGGCCTACAAGTTTCTGAGCATGACAGATCAGAGTGAACAGAAAGTCACCCATCTGTCAGATTCAGGCTCAGAATACGAACCTGTAGACAGCAGTGGCACCCTGACAGATAGCTCTGACGACAGAGTAGTGGTCCCTGCCAAGGTCAGGCGTACCTGACCCCGTTGTTCTGCGGTTGTTGAGGTGCAAGAACTGCAGGGCTCTCATATGGAGCAGAGAACCAGTACTAGTGCCGCTCATCCTTCTGGTGAACTCACAAGCACCAGCGGCCCAGTACATCCTGGTCGTACATCCAGCATTGCAGTAACACTTGGTGAAGTGGCGAGTCCCATAAGTGCAGTTTAAGCTAGTGAGGTGGCTAGCACAAATAGAGTCCCGCAGCCACCAAGAAGACAAAGACAGGCCCGTTGAGCCCATAGTGCCCTTCACGTTGCATTTGCCCATCCTAATTGGCAGCCCACCACTTCTGCAGTGCCCGTACTTCCCCCATTCTCTTCCCAACCTGGAATTCAGGTGGAAACAGTTGATTTTACATCACTTGATTTCTATTCGCTGTTTTTCACAGAAGATCGCTATAGATCTGTTGTGGACCAAAGCAATTTGTATGCTGGTCAGTTCATTGCCGCTAATCCCCAGTTGACCCTTGCCAAAGATTGGAAACCTATACCAGTTTCCGAATCTAAGACCTTCCTGGGCCTATCCCTCTTCATGGGCATAGTTAAAAAAGTTGTGGTCATATTGGTCCACTGAGCCAATTTGCCATATCGCCCGTGTTCTCTGCCTCCATGACCAGGACACAATACGAGCAGATCTTGCAGTTCATGCATTTCAATGACAACGAACTCTGTCTTCCTCGGGGTGACCATGGATTTGATCGGCTCCACAAAATTGGACCCCTTCGACCAACAGTTTGCAGCCTTTTTTACTCCTGATCAATTTGTCTGCATTGACGAGTCCCTGATTATGTTTTCTGGCCACTTCAAACTATCAAACAGTATCTTCCCAGCAAGCGTGCCATTTATGGGGACAAGATGTATAAGCTCTGTGACAGGGCAACAGGCTATACATATAGTTTTATGGTTTACGAGGGAAGAGATAGTCACGTGGAGCCTGAGAACTGCCCAGACTACATAGGGAGGGCTGGTAAGTTTGTGTGGGACTTGGTGTCACTCTTATTCAGAAAGGGGTACCACTTGTGCGTAGACAATTATTACACAAGTGTACCACTTTTTAGTCACCTTTTTAATTGTGGAATTGGCGCATGTGGCACTGTGCCATCTAATCACTGGGGTTTCCGTTCCGATCCATTCAGGTCCGCTCCGATCAGTTCAGGTCCGTTCCGATCCATTCAGTTCCGTTCCAATCCATTCAGGTCCGTTCCGATCCATTCAGGTCTGCCTGTCAGTTTTTCAGGTCTATAGAGGTCTATGGAGCGTCAGATGTCAGCGTTGACATGTCCGCTGACATCTGACCCGATCCGATCCAAAAAAAGGGTGACGGAGGAAAAACCTACTTTTCTATCTGTCATGGGATCGGATCGGGTGATGACAGACACTGTGGTCCATCGCCATCCGATCTCCCATAGGTGCTCTGACAGGTCCGTCCCTGCGCAGTGTGCAGAGACGGACCTGTCCTCTGCCTGCTCAGCGGGGATCGATGGAGCGATGCCCGCTGAGCACGGGGTGGATCATCACTGATCCGCCCTGTGTGAAACGACCCTTAGAAGGGAATTTTTATTTTAGCTGATTCTGCTCTGCCCTGAAGACCTCCAAAGAATTGTATCTGAACTTTTGGTTCACGTCTTCAGTAATGCACATATCTTAATCGTCAAATGCACTGCCAGCCCCAAACAGCATTTCCTGTGAGGTCCTATGCTAGCATTTGGCAATGTATATGTATGCCTCATCTAATAATGAAGAAGTAGCAGCTTGGGGAAGACTTTATGTACCAGCCAGGCTGGCTGGCTATCCTCACAAATGCAAAGACCCATGGTTTGAATTAAGTATATCTACACATCAGAACAAACTTGGCTTACCTCACATAAACTAAATACATGAACAAGACAAGGTACTGCAATTTATATACATGTTTTACATGGCTTTGGTAACACTTTAGGCTCATATAACATAATGCACTGATTTCTGTGTAAATGACACTGGCAGTGAAGGGGTTAACCACTAGGGGGCGGGGAGGGGTTAAGTGTGTGTGTGTTTTTTTAACTGTAGGGGGGCGTGGCTTGGCGTCTGATGTCACTGATCGTCTTTCCCTATAACAGGGAACAGATGATCAGTGACAGGCTCAGTAGGAAGCACGGGAAGAGATTTGTTTACACAGACCTCTCCTCGTTCTTCAGCTCTGTGACCCGATCGCGGGACACCAGCGGCGATCAGGTCTGCTGGTCCCGTGGCCATGGTCACAGAGCTCACGGCTGGGCACTTAAAGAGCAACGTACAGGTACGTGCTTGTGCCCAGCCGTGCCTTTCTACTGACATATATGTGCAGGAGGCGGTCCTTAAGCAGTTAAACAATGAATTATTCCACTGAGAGCCACCAGCCTAACATATCTTATAAATACTGACCTGGAGGGTCCTCCTGCCCAGTCGTCCCTAACACTAACCCTTATGCCCTGTACACACAGTCAGACTTTCTGACGGAAAATGTACGATCAGACTGTGTTGTTGGAAATTCCGATTGTGTGTGGGCTCCATCGGACTTTTTCCGTCTGAATTTCCAACACACAAAGTTTGAGCTTTGGATCTAAAATTTTCTGACAACAAAATCCGTTGTAGACGGAATAGACAATTCCGATGCACAAAGTGGCACGCATGCTCAGAAAAAATTACGAGACAAAAGCTATTGGCTACTGGCCTCTTTATAGTTCCGTCGTATGTGTTGTACGTCACCTCGTTCTGAACGATCGGATTTTCTGACAACTTTGTGCGACCGTGTGTATGCAAGACGAGTTTGAGCCAAAATCCGTTGGAAAAAATCCAATGGATTTTGTCGTCGGAATGTCCAACCATGTGTACAGGGCATTACACTGGGTTAAGTGTGAATAAACAAATCTCCTGCTGCAGTTATTGTATTTTGACAATATTTCGACAAAATATTCGAAAATTGTCAGCTGAACAACAGCTTTATGTAATCAGAAGCATCTGATTACATAAAGCTGTTGTTCAGCTGACAATTTTCCACACTTATTTGAATTTTTTAACCAAGGGATGTTGGGCAGGGGAAGGCTGACAGGGCCCTTCACTGGTTTTATAAATTTGATTTTAGAAATTTCAGATAGCATATTGCCAGCTTTATTCTTAGAACCATTAACCACTTGCCTAACAGGCACTAACACCCCCTTCCTGCCCAAGCCATTTTTCAGCTTTCAGCGATGTTGCACTTTGAATGACAATTGCGTGGCCACTGTACCCAAACAATTTTTTATCATTTTCTTAATTCAAATAGAGCTTTCTTTTGGTGATATTTAAGCACTGTCAGTAAATTTTGTAACAAAGTCATTATTCACCTTCACTGATGTGCGCTGATGAGGTGGCACCAATGGACACTGATAGGCTGAACTGGCGGGCATTGATGAGGTGGTACTTATGGGCACTGATGAGGCGCCACTTATGGGCACTGATGAGGAGGCACTAATATGTGGCACTTATGGGCAATGATAGGCGGCACTGATGGGCACTGGTAGGTGGCACTGATGTGCACTAATAGGCAGCACTGATAAGCGGCAGTGGTGGGCACTGAAGGGCATCACTGGTGGGCACGGATAGAAGGCATGGATAGGTGGTATAGATGGGCACAGATGGCCATTGATGGGTGGCACTGATGGGCGACACTGATGGGCATTTATGGACAGCATTGATGGGCAGCACTGATAGGTGGCACTGATTGCCAGCACTGACTGACATGGCTAATGGGCACTGATTTGTGGCACTTGTAGACAGTGGTGGGCACTGATTGCTGCCACTGGTGGGCATTGTATGCTGGAATTGGTGGGTACTGTATTTTCCACTTGATTTCTTTATTGTAATCAGGGCACTGATCAGTGTGAGGTGAGGAGAGCCGATTACCAGCATCTCCGTGTTTATATCTGACTGGCTGTGATTGGACACAGCTGAACACATGGTTAAAGAGCTGCAGAAGCAGCTCTTTACACAGATCGGGGTCGTTCCGTGTCCTAACAACACGGCGTGGGTGCGCAAGAGCGGCCGCTCTGGGCCGCCGTCATATAATGGCAGCCCAGAACAAGAGCTGCACCGCCCCGCCGTCATTTGACAGTGCGCGAACGGCAAGCAGTTAATGAACTTCAGGCAAAACATGATTCATTAACCACTTGCTTACTGGGCACTTAAACCCCCCTCAGTCCCAGACCAATTTTCAGCTTTCAGCGCTGATGCACTTTGAATGACAATTGCGCGGGCATACAACACTGTACCCAAATGAAATTTTTATCATTTTTTTCCCACAAATAGAGCTTTCTTTTGGTGGTATTTAGTTACAGCTCGGAGTTTTATTTTTTGCTAAACAAACAAAAAAAGATGCAAAAAAATAAAAAAAATAAATCATGTTTTAATAGTTTGTTATAAAATTTTGCAAACGGGTCATTTTTCTCCTTCATTGAAGTGCGCTGATTAGGCGGCACTGATGGCTGCATTGGTGGGCACTGATGGGCTGCATTGGTGGGCACTGATGGGCTGCATTGGTGGGCACTGATAGGCTGCACTGGTGGGCACTGATAGGCACAGTTAAGGCGGCACTAATAGGCACAGATAAGGCGGCACCGATGGGCACAGATAAGGCGGCACTGATGGGCAAAGATGGGCACAGATAAGATGGCACGGATGGGTGGCACGGATAAGTGGCACGGATGGGTGGCACGGATGGGCACTGATAGGTACCACAGATAGATGGGACTGATGGGCACTGATAGGTGGCACTGATAGGTGGCTCTGATAGGTGGCTCTGATAGGTGGCACTGCTGGGCACTGATGGGCGGCACTGCTGGGCACTGATGGGCGGCACTGCTGGGCACTGATGGGCGGCACTGGGGTGCAGCACCTTTGAGGCAGATTTTGGGTGGCACTGTGGGTGGCACTGTGGGTGGCACTGCTGGGTGGCACTGTGGGCACTGCTGGGTGGCACTGTGGGCACTATGGGCACTGCTGGGTGGCACTGACAGGGGGGCACTTACTTTATTTCAGGATGGCACTGCGGGTGGCAGGTGGGCACTGGCAGGGGGCAGGTGTCCGCTTGAATTGTTGGCCGTGATCGGGACTGATGTCCCGAACACGGCCGCCGGCGATCGGCTTTTTTTTTTTCTCCTCGCGCTGTCAGCGCGAGGAGGAATACTAGCCGATTACCGGCTCCGTTTTATCACATGATCAGCTGTCATTGGCTGACAGCTGATCACGTGATAAGGGGTCGGGATCGACCCCTTACACGGATCGGTGATCAGGCGAGTCTCACGGACTCGCCGATCACAGAGCGCGCCGCGCGCGCCCCTCAGGGGGCGCGCAGGCCGCTCGTAACCGGGACGACGTCAATAGACGTCGTCCCGGCAATCTAGGTCCGCGCTAATGCCGTCATTCGGCAATAGCGCGGTACCCAAGTGGTTAATAAATAATGTAAGTCATAAGAAGAGTTGCTTACCTTGTTGTATATGTTTTGATGTACTGTTGACTAAAAATTTAAATGGTTACATAGGACATTCCAATATAGTATAACTGCAGAGGCCTACTTGTAATACAAATTCTGTTTAGATTCAGGACTGCACAGGTTACTTTTGATAGTGTGATCTCGGCTAAAACCAAATAAACCCAAGTTAAACAATTCTTTATTGGGTATAACACCTTCAGTACATATTCTCGGGGGATCACATTTCTAGTGTAACTACACTTTGGTTAAATACATTTATATAGTACCGTATATACTCGAGTATAGGCCGACCCGAGTATAAGCCGAGGCCCCCAATTTACCCCCAAAAAACTGGGAAACCTATTGACTCGTGTATAAGCCGAGGGTGAGATATGCCTGTCCATCCCTGTGTGTGTGTCCATCCATCCATCCATCCCTGTGTGTGTGTGTGTCCATCCATCCCTGTGTGTGTGTGTGTCCATCCATCCATCCATCCATCCCTGTGTGTGTGTCCATCCATCCATCCATCCCTGTGTGTGTGTCCATCCATCCATCCATCCCTGTGTGTGTGTGTGTCCATCCGTGTGTGTGTGTGTGTGTGTGTGTGTGTGTGTGTGTGTGTGTGCGTGTGTGTGTGTGTGTGTGGCCTTGTGTGTCCAGCCTACCTGTGTCCCGAGCCTCCGTCCGGTCCCGAGCCTCCGTCCGGTCCCGTCCCGTCCCGAGCCTCCGTCCGGTCCCGTCCCGTCCCGAGCCTCCGTCCGGTCCCGTCCCGTCCCGAGACTCCGTCCGGTCCCGTCCCGTCCCGAGCCGAGCCTCCGTCCGGTCCCGTCCCAGGATCACCGCTCTTCGTCGGCGCCCATTCCCCTGTTCAAATGCCGCGCCTCCCTGTCTGTGATAGGCGGAACACAATTTCCCAGCAGCCTGTGTTCCGCCTATCACGGACATCGTCTCATCCTCGTCCGTAGTACGAGGATGAGACGATGTCCGTGATAGGCGGAACACAGGCTGCTGGGAAATTCAGTGTTCCGCCTATCACAGGCGAAGGCGGAGCCGGAGGCGCGGCTTTTGAATTATAGAATGGCCGCTGTCTGTCTGCTCGACACGCTGATCGAGCAGGCAGACAGCGATGACTCGAGTATAAGCCGAGGGGGGCACTTTCAGCCTCAAAAAAGAGGCTGAAAATCTCGGCTTATACTCGAGTATATACGGTATATAATATTGGTAGAGAAGTCTTTTTATCCTTTAAGCCTCGTACACAAAATCAGATTTTCGGACGACCGTTCGTCCATTTTTTGTTGCATGCTAGTGCATAGTGCATATCTCCGCAGCCACAACGGAAGTATTTGTGAACTGGCTCCATAGAGAGCCGGTCACAATCTCCTGGCAATGCATATTGGATGTGGGTTTACTTTGCATAGGTGTGAACCCAGCCTCAGTGTTTAAAAAAATTACCTTTTGTATTCAGTCTCCTGCTAAGAATTTAAAGGTAATCGAACAACAAAAAGTGTATAGTGTGTATCCAGCTTTAGTCTTTGTTGCCCGCCTATAGTGAGGTGACACCACCTAAACTTTTCCTGCTAACAGCAACCGGTTTGTGAGTATATAAAGCTTAAGCCGCGTACACACGGGCAGATTGTATGGCCTACTTAGTCCGTCATACAATCCGACGGACAGTCCGTCCTACTTTCGAATGAACGGACTTGACCACACACGGATGCACAAACAGTCCGTCGAAAGCTTGCACGATGACGTGTACAGCACGTACGACGGGACTAGAAATAGGAAGTCCAATACACAGCAATGCAACCTTCCGCCGTGTAAATCCTTTCTGAGCATGCGCCATTCTTAGTCCGTCGAACTAGCCTACTCACGAGCGGATTGTCCGCTGAAACCAAAGTATGATGGACAGTATTACGGAAATTCCGAAATACTTAGTACGCCAGACTGCACGCTGAAAAAGTCCGCTGAAGCCCACACACGAGCGGACTGTCCGCTGAAATGTGTTTCGACGGACTAAGTAGGCCATACAGTCCGCCCGTGTGTACGCGGCTTTAGCTTTGCACCTCGAGCTATGTTGTTCTTGCTTTTCAGTGCAATCCCAGACACATGAGAAACAATCCTGCCATAACGGGTCTACTAACACCAGTGCTGCCTGTAGTGCACCCACACTGAATTTTAGGAGTCTTCCTTAGCACCCAAGTGTGGTCCCTTCCTCAGCTGTATCCCAATTGCCTGATTATATCTGATCATCATCTGATGACAGTTTCAGGCATAATGTCAGGTGGCTGTTTAAGTTGCAGGTAGCCCCAAGTTTTTGTTGTTGTTATTTTAACTGCTTTTGGGCATCCCAGCTGTGTCTACATCCTGTGGTCTTTAATGAAAGGGAAAGAAAATTAGATTTTTTTGGCTTACTATAAGATCCATTTCTTGAAGTTTCTTAAGAGAAACAGGTTCCATGCCTCTGTGTCTATGATGTGGCTCTTATTGTTGCTTTTCTACAAAACTGAGGCATACTGGGAGTGGGAAGGGTTATGCCAAACAGGTCATTGTTTGACAGTGTCCAAATCCTCCGTTAGGCGGCAGTATAGCTCAATTGTCTTTAAAGTCTGTGTCCCCTAATGAACAAGAATGGATTTTGCAATAGGTACAAAAATCCATGTACTTTCATAAGGTTCTAGTATTACCATAGTCACAAACTAAACATATACAGACCCCTGTACAAAAAAACAGTCACTAAATACACTATTCCTTTTAATGTAAAAATTTTATTGAACATAAAATATTCAACTTACAATAAAATCCAAGTCAACAAGGCATTGTGGACATAGGAAGAGATCATACAACAAGCTTCTGACACGGAGACGTTCAAACATTGAAATGCATTCATTAAAAGTCTGTACATTCGGACACACAAACATTCACTATTCTTCTGCACTGTTGCATCTGCTGACGTCGTACATACAGTGCCAAGCAGAGACAAGCAATGATTCACACCCAGGATTCAGCATCCTGATAACCTAGTGTGAAGCTGAACTTGAAATGATATGGTTCACTTTCTGTTACTCTCATAAAACCAGTTCTGTTAACCCTGTCTTTTCCAATGAAAATAAACAAACTGAACAGTACTGTCTATGCATTCAATTTCTTCTTTTAACCTGAGCATCTGAGTACTACAGAGGCTTGAGAACCAACAAATTGCCAATTTCAGCATTATACAATTTTGAAGAAGATGATCTGTTTTGTTAGAGATGATCACAGCTTTTTAAATTCATGATGTCACTGACTGATAGTCAGACGTGGACTACCAGTTGTTTTGGTGCCTTTTATTCAAAGTATAATTGAACCTAACACACAAAAGGTGTGCACCAGCTAAATGCACAACCTTGCATTCTGCAGATGTGGTGGTACTTTTTTTTTTATGTTTTACCTTTATTTTCACCTGGTGATTAAGCCAGTGACCCAAATTCTTAGGATAACAAAGCTCACACAATCTTCAGGACAATAGAAACTAGATAGGACTACAGAACCCCAACCTATTCTTGATAGCATTAAGAAGTGTGGTTCTGTAGTTCTCAGAAACAGCTGAAAACAATGTCAGCACAGAAAGAGAGCATAGGAAGCTATCAGCTCACAAGATTTCTGGCAAGATTAACAGGAACCTGTGAAGATAAAATAGGTAAAATGGTCCAAAAGGGACCAAATAAAAGATGTTCATAGTTAGAGTTTACATAAACTTTAATGCCGCATAGACACAACGGACATTCCGGCAAACTAGGTCCGACAGGATTATGCCGTCGCACAATCCAATTGTGTGGGCTAATCCATTCATTTTGTGGTGAAAAAATATGGCGGACCTAGAAATAGAACATGTTTCAAATCTATCCGACAGACTCAATTCCAACGAACTAAAGTCAGGAAAACCGTTCGTCTGTGTGCTGGTCCGACGGACCAAGTACGACGCAAGGGCAGCTATTGGCTACTGGCTATTTTTTTATCCCGTTTATGTCACCACATTCAAACCAATAGACTTTCGAACGGACTTAGTCCGTTCATATGTGGCCAAGTCCATTAGTTCGGAAAGTCAGTCGGAACTCCGCCGAAACTCCGTTGGGAAGACTGTCAGACCTAGTTTGCCGGAAAGTTTGGTCTTGTACGCGGCATAAGTCTCCAATGCTTTTCCAGACAGCAGCTGAATTTCTTATTACAGTGTAATGAACATTAATATAGACAAGGATGTACCCAGCAAAAATCTATGTTGTATCTAATTAGTGAATTGTTGCATACTCAAGTGCTATTTTGTAAGTCACAGATTTATTTTAAAGTTCAAACCAGACTAAAGTAAGTTACTCAACCCCAAATTTGCAACAAATATTATTTCAGCTTTTGAAGTAAATATTTTCCTTAGAAATGTAAAATTCTTAAATTACAATCTTTTAAACTCTTAACACCAGACATTGCTCTAAGCCAGATGGGCAAATGTGGCCTAGTATTGCTCATCTCTTCTTGCTTCATGTTTGAAACCACTCCTCATTTACAACTCATGATCATTTACTACTGTATGCTAAAAAGGAGTTAAAGAACAATAATGAACAAATTAGTTGAATAGACCATACGGTTTGCAGCACTGAAGGCTTAAACCAAGGTCTAAACAAATATTAAGATCACCATTATTAGTTATCTGCAGTTCTCCAATCTCTTGATCTAGAAAAATATTCTTAAGGAACTACAGCATGTGAGGTAAAATATCTAGAATACCTTAATCCATGGCTTTCTCTGGTTTACTCAAGATCTCAAAGACATCAACAGCATCCAGACATATCTGGTGAACCAGGGTCAAATTTAATTTCAAGTATGGATACTGTATCTTTTCTTGTCAGTGCTAAAAACACAGTCGGTTGTAGAAGTCTTTAACTGTTGATTTTACTCTATGGATGTTATTTAACAGTGTCAAATTCTCTCTCTATAGCATAAGCATAGCTAATTTCTCAATCTTCTTTTTAAGGAACTATGCACACCATTATCCCACTACAGCAGTGCTACTTTTCATTAGCAATACTTTGGCCATTACTGTCCATGTCCTAATGGTAGATGTGAGACTGAAAGGCTATCCATGTGTGAGTGTCAGTAATAGTGGGGGAGGTGAGGGGGTCACTCTTGTGAGCCAGAGTTTGATGGAGTGACTCCGTCATTGTGCACTCCTCTTCCCACCATCTCTTGACCCCATTCTCTGTGGCTGGACTCCTGTAGCCCACGTCCTTTGGTTTCAATGGGAAGGAAGCAAGAAGCCAGTGCTGCTAAAAGACAACAACCACTGTACACCAACACTGTGAGATATATAGAAGACTCGAGCATCACCTGTAAGAAAGGAGAATAGATCTGTAAATGCTTTGCTGAAATAAATGAGAGTGGAAACCATGACATTACAGTTACTCCTGGCAAAGAAGAGCAGCACGAGCGTCACAAACGCCAGTGTACCCCACCAACACAGCACCCGCCCCCACCTTTCCTGGCTCTGATCATGAGCCCCCCATGCACCTGGGGCCCAGGGCAGTGCCCATTCCTTAAGATGACCCTGCATAGATGCAAAAAAAGGTGAGAGGAGCTCTCTCAAAAGTAAAGGGTATTTCCCTCTTAGGCAGTTGTCACAGAGACAGGGGTCCCTGTTGGAGGATTTTCCCACAACTTTTGTTCTGGTGACAACTTTAAAATTCTGGATTTCTGTCTCAATGACAATGGACAAAGGACAAATAGAAAGGGACACAGACTAACCCATTCACACTATCCATAAAAAAAGGTTTTGCTTTTACAAACAATTTAATTCTTTAAATTATTTCTCTAATATTGTCACAGATTTAATATTGTCAAATGTGACCTTTTTAATATTTTTATTGAAGTATTTCACAAGAAAGAATACAAAAGTTACGACAAAGAATGTGTATATTCCACAATATAAAATACGTACTGAATGGGTAAAAAGTCCAAACATTTTTAAATATAAAAGAACATATAAAAGGGCGTTCTTCCAAATAAGAATCTTCACAGTCAGTATAGATTGTACTGTCAGTGTGGGGTAACCCCAGAACTTTTTTAAAACTCTAAATAATGCATTTACAAGGCACATTCCAGGCTCGTTTTACATTAAAGGACAGAGCAACTACATATTGCATTTTCAAACTTAGGGTCAGCTCGTAAACCCCAATGACTTGGAGATGAGCCTGGTAGTAACTGTATACTGTACATTCATGAAAGGGGACCTATACCTGCAGGAAAAGGAAGCCACATCCCTCATCACCCAGAAACCGGTCTTCACTCTGAGGAAATAGCAACTTTTCTGGATTTATAGGGAATAGACAAGGAGACGTGAGAGGTATAAAAGCAAAGACTGAAATAAGAGAAAGAAGAGGGGAAGACTTGAGGGGGAAAGTAGGGTATGCCCAGGCACACGAATCCCACCATCCTGAATTTGCCTTTAATCGGGTATGGATCGTGAATCTCCAGTCAGGTACTTGACCCATGGGTCCCAAACTTCCTCAAACATCCACATTATATCATTCAAGATTGATGATATGCACTCATTAATCATAATCCAGGAAAGTTTGTGCTTGCGCTGCTCGAAATGGCAAGACTATTTCCAAGATTTTGCAACAGTAATTTTTGCTGATATAAGTTTTAAAGGCTATGAGACATCTCTGGGGTCTCGAGGCAGTCTCCATCTTGCAGCCCAGCAGAGCTTGTCTCGAGATTTGACAAGGTGAGAGTGTAAATGAAGTTGTACACCCAAATCCAGTAACGCCTTACATTATGGTACTGCCACCAAATGTGGCAAATCGTCTCTTCGTGCCCGCATCTGCGGAAACACAAGGGAGATGATCCCAGTATATAATTTGCCAACCTAGCTGGGTTCCATGTACCATTTCAGAAGCACTTTATAATTCGCTTCAATAATAGAGGTATTAATGAGAGACCTCAAGGCCTCCGTAGCTATAGAGTGCCACTCAATCGTTTCCTGAAGGTCTACCTCCCATTTTTCCATATAACCCTGTTTGACAGGAGTATTAGTCAAAATAGTATAGATTTCTGAAATACGCCTTCGGATTTTATCAAGTTTCTGACACAAATATTCCATGGAGGTCATGGTTGCTATATTGGAATTTTGTGATAAATGGTATTTAACGTGTTACTAAAACCAGTACTATGAAAATACTTTATCTGCCCCCTTCTGTTAAAACTCTCCTTGTCAATATCCCTCTGTGATCACATAAATCAGCTATTTGCGGAAAGCCATTATTGGACAACCGGGCAAATGTTCTGGGGCTGAGGCCCGGGGTGAATTCCCTATTTCAAAGAATTGGGGCCAGAGGGATTTGCTGGGATTTAAATTTGTGAGATTTTGATAGTCTATCCCAAATTTTCATGGATAGGCATAGGATTGGAGGCCATCCCTAGGTGTCAGCCATAGGATATGGAAGATTGGTCGATCCAGACATGCATAAGCCTCCACTTGCATCCAGATAGGGAGAGGCTGATTGGAATGAAATTTGGCTAGCGGGGCCAACTGTGCCATGTAAAAATACTTAAGCAATTCTGGCACATGTGACCTTTTGTGTAACGAGTAGGTATGTGTAAATTATCTCCCACAAGGGACATTGCATTTTAGCAGATGGTGCTTCCATGGTGCTTCCAAGTCGCCTCCTTGTTTTTTCAACCACTTGCCGTCTGAGCCAGTTCTGACATTTTTCACATACATTTAAAAAATCAAATTTTTTGCTAGAAAACTACTTAGAACCCCCAAACATTATATATTATCTGAAAGCATGGGCCTTGGAGAATAAAATGGTGGTTGTTGCATTTTTTTATGCCACACAATATTTGCACAGAAGTTTATCAAGCACAATTGTTCAGGGAAAAAATTGATTTTCATGAATTTTACTGCACACAAACACAAATAATGTTTTGCAGCTGCAGCCACTGATGAGGCTATACATATACAGTATGTACAGCAGAGAATAGTTAAGGTATAGCACATCAGGAGAGACTGGTGAAACCTAATATGTACAGCATCAAATACAGAAAAGAAAGGTGGGGGGATCCTTCAGATACATGAAGGATGTGAATAGGATTTACGAGGAAAGTATATTCAAAGTAAGGCTGAACTCAAGAACACAAGGGGCTTCAAACTAGCAAACTGAAAGTTCACAATAGTGCCAAAAAATATTATTTTACTGAAAGAGTAGCTGATACTTGGAACAGACTTCCAGCAGAGGCAGTGAGTAAATTTACAGTAAGTGAATTTCAAAATAGTTGGGAGAAACATTGTTCTATTTTCTGACAAAAAACTCAATGGACTACTTGGTCTTTATCTGCCATCGGTCTTCTATGTTCATCTCATGCAGGCTGTTAATTTTGGATAAATATTGAGTCAGTAGGCAAAAACATAGCCTATAAAACTGACAGGTAGCTTGCAGGCAAGGCTGAAACATTGCCAGTGATTAAGGCAGTTTATTACTATTACAGTGCTAGAAAGGGTTGGGGGAACCTTCTGCTTAGCTTTGCCTTACTGCCCAGAGCAGAATATATGCCGACTTCAGATAGTTAGGCTTGCAGTTGCCACCACTGCTTTTAAAACTGTACTGAGGTGAGCAGAGGCATCGGGGGCAAAGACTTAATAAATATTTTACTGGGAAGAGAAAAATGGAAGTGTACACTGTCTGCAGTAAAATGCTTGGCTATGAGAGAAATGTTGTGTCTGCAATATTTATAGTGTATTATACATAATGAACAGTTTTCATTTTTACCTGTGCAATAAAAGGTGTGATTAATGCCCCTACACGAGCCATCCCACTGCAAGTTCCCAGACCTAGTGCTCGTGTAGCTGTTGGATAGACCTAAAGGGATAAAACAAAACATCAATATATTAAAATTCTTACTTATGGGAAAGACATTAGAGATAGCTAAAGCATATTCAATGCAATGCAAACGAAAGCAGCAGCCAAAGCCAAAAAAATAAATAAAAGTTAGCAGCTACAAATACAAAATACAAAAACTTACCTGTCCAGGGATCCAGCGCTGTCCTCACTCAGGCAGGGTTATCAGAAACCTTCGGGTCCCTGGTTTCCGACATGTTTACTTTGGGAACTTAGCTATGACTCCTTGTGGCCATATAGCCAGCTTCCCGCTGCTCATATACGAGCTGCACTGCAGATTGTGAATAGTCCTGCAGCCTCCTGGGACCGGCGACATGTCCCAGAAGGCTGCGGGCAAAGAGAGGGGGGACAAACCCCCTCAGCCTAGTCAATCTGAGTGGAAGCAGGAGAGGGTACCTTACCTATCAAAACCAGGTGCTTGTACCCATTTCCACTGGGATTCCAACCAGGTACCCACTCCCCCCCCCCCCCCCATAAAAATGTGCCCAAAAGTAGGAGATGAGAAGACAGAAAAGTGGAACTTCCCCTTTTGGGTAAAGTTCTGCTTTAAATTGCTAAGATACCATTCCTTGCTCCAAAATACATTTGAAACATTCAATCTATTGTTAGCCTTAAGGCCAAACTCAACTACATCCAGAGGAATGCTTTCAATCTTAATTGTCTTCATGACAGATTTACTGTCCACTATGATTTTTCAGGCTCTTCTGCTGTTACTAGCCATCTTGTAAGGTGCTGAAGTAGCAGTCACACATTCTCCCGATTCTTCCCCTTCTTTTCCCATTAGCCATTGATAAATCATCTTATATTCTATTCACCGAATACAAGGTGTTCTGTGACTGGACAAGAGGAAGTCCTGTTCATCTTCCCCTCGTCTTGTATCAGTAGGTGATGGGGGAGGAAGGGAAGAGCATGCTACCACTACTCCTGCTCTGTATGAAATGGCAAGTCACAGTAACAGAGCCCAGAAACTCAAAACTGACAGTAAATCTGTCATGAAGACAACTAAGATTTTTTGCATTCACAGAAACCCTTGAAATGCAGTATATACAGCTTTATGCTGGATCAATCTTTGGGATTTAAACGTTTGGTAATTAAAAAAATAATAAAAAAAAACAACATACTTACCTCTATTCTGATTTCTCAGTTTTCGTTCTTTTTGGAGCAGACAACCTGCAACTGTTAAGTCACTGCCCTCTGCTCTGCCCCTTCAGCCGCCACTGGAGCAATGGGCTGAAGAGGAGAAGGATGCAGCTGGCTTTGGCTCTCAGCTGTGAGCTGAGAGCTGGAGCCAGCTGTCAATCAAACAGCTCCTGTGACCCATAAGAGAAGTCTGGTCAAAAAAGCTTTAGCTATACTTCTCTTTTAAGTAAAACAAATAACATGCTTTTTTCCTGGAGTTGGGCATTCAGAATAATAGGGGAACATTATAGCTGCAGCATTTTTTTCCTGGAAGAGCTTCTCTAATTTAGACTTCCTTTAAAGTATGAAAACAATATACCCAAACAGTTAATTAAATTTTTACATGTTTGGATACAACAGCTACACCATTGTTGGTGAGTTATGTTGACAGCACAGATCAGACTGTGTGACCATAAAACTCTGATAATACACGCAAGCCAACTGGTCTTCATAACCATTGTATGAGACTGATCTTCATAATCATTCTGGGACTTTTAGCGCCCCATCAAATGCCAATAGCTGGCAATGCGAGGGAACAAGCTGCACTCACTGTGTAGCTCACTGTGCTCCAGACCTGATTTGAGGTGGTGGACTGCATGTTGGGCACCAAGGGGTTAGGTACATGATGCTTTGCTTAGCATATTACATGTCTTACCCATACCTCCCAACTTTTTGCAATAGGAACGAGGGACACTTGTGATGTATCACTGTGAACGTTAGAGCAAGAGCAACAATTCTATCCCAAGACCTCCCATGTAACTCTAAACAGGTAAACACTTTTAAAGCATTGCCTATGGAGATTTGTAAGTACTGAAGTTTGGTGCCATTCCACGAGTGTGAGCAATTTTAAAGCCTGACATGTTAGGTAGCTATTTACTCGGCGTAACATCGTCACATTATACAAAAAAATCGGGCTAACTTTAGTGTTTTTTTTGTTTTTTTTTAGTTCATAAAACAGTTTATTTTAAATTGCTGCACAAATACCATGTGACATAACGACCGACCATTTTATTCCTTAGGGTCCCTGCTAAAAAAAAAAAAACATATAATGTTTGGGGGTTCTAATTTTCTAGCAAGAAAAGTTTTATTTTTACATAAAAGAGCAGAGTGCCAGAATTGGCCCAGATGGCAAGTGGTTAAAGAAGAATTATACAAAAAAAAAAAATTATGAGTTAAACCCATAAGTGGTATTTTTTTTAACCACTACATAGTTAGTTACATAGTAGGTGAGGTTGAAAAAAGACACAAGTCCATCAAGGCCAACCTATGTGTGTGATTATATATGTCAGTATTACATTGTATATCCCTGTATGTTGCAGCCGTTCAGGTGCTTATCTAATAGTTTTTTGAAACTATTGATGCCCCCCCTGCTGAAACCACCACCTGTGGAAGGGAACTTCACATCCTTGCTGCTCTCAGCCCTTGTACACATGGTCGGAGATTCCGACGGAATGTGTCCTATCGGACCGTTTTGTCGGATAATCAGACTGTGTGTGGTCTCCATCGGACTGTTTCCGTCAGAGTATCCGATGGACCAAGTTTTCCAACTTGTCCGTAAAATTTTCTGACAAAATGCTCCGATCGGACATACTCCGATCATGTGTAGCCTACTCCGACGGACAAAGTGCCACGCATGCTCAGATCAAATTCCTAGACCAAAGCTATTGGCTACTAGCCTGAACGTAGTCCCGTCGTAACAAAATAAGGTCATCACGTTATGTACAATCGGATTTTCCGACAACTTTGTCCGACCGTGTGTATGCAACAGTTTCGGACAAAATCCGTCGGACAAAATCCGTCGGACAAAATCCAACGGATTTGGTTGTCAGAATGTTCGACCGTGTGTACAAGGGCTTACAGTAAAGAACCCTCTACGCAGCTTAAGGTTAAACCTCTTTTCTTCTAATTTTAGTGAGTGGCCATGTATCTTGATAAACTCCCTTCTGTGAAAAAGTTTTATCCCTTTTGTGGGGTCACCAGCATAGTATTTGTAAATTGAAATCATATCCCCTCTCAAGCGCCTCTTCTCCAGAGAGAATAAGTTCAGTGCTCGCAACCTTTCTGCATAACTTATATCCTCAGACCCTTTTTTAGCTTTGTTGACCTTCTCTGTACTCGCTCTATTTCCAGTACATCCTTCCTGAGGACTTGTGCCCAGAACTGGACAGCATACTCCAGGTGAGGCTGAACCAAAGTCTTGTAGAGTGGGAGAATTATCTCTTTATCCCTGGAGTTTATCCCCTTTTTAACGTATGCCAATATTCTGTTGCTTTGTTAGCAGCAACTTGGCATTGCATGCCATTGCTGAGCCTATTATCTACTAGGACCCCCAGGTCCCTTTCCATCCTAGATTCCCCCAGGTTCAACCCCTAGTGAGTAGATTGCATTCATATTTTTGCCACTCACATTTTTCTACATTAAACCTCATTTGCATGTAGTTGGCAATTTAATGAGGTAGTTGGCAATTCAAATTAATGGGGTGTAGCTGGCACCCCATTCATTTGTTCAGATCTTCTTGCAAGATTTCCAAATTCTGCGGAGAAGTTATTGCCCTGCTTAGCTTAGTGTCGTCTGCAAATACAGAGATTGAGCTGTTTACACCATCCTCCAGGTAGTTTATGAACAAATTAAACAGGGTTGGTCCCAACACAGAACCCTGAGGCACCCCACTTACCACCCCTGACCATTCCGAGTATTCCCCATTTATCACCATCCTCTGAACTCGCCCTTGTAGCCACTTTTCAATCCATGTACTCACCCTATGGTCCATGCCAACGGACCTTACTTTGTACAGTAAACGTTTATGGGGAACTGTGTCAAATGCTTTTGCAAAATCCAGATACACCATGTCTACGGACCTTCCTTTATCTAGATGGCAGCTAATCTCCTCATAGAAGGTTAATAGATTGGTTTGGCAAGAACGATTCTTCATGAACTCATGCGGATTACAGCTAATGATACCATTTCATTACTAAAATCTTGTATATAGCCCCTTTTAACCCCCTCCAAGATCACACTATTGATGTTAGGCTAACTGGTCTGTAATTCCCAGGGATGTATTTTGGCCCTTTTTTAAATATTAGTGCTACATTGGCTTTTCTCCAATCAGCTGGTATCATTCCAGTCAGTAGACTGTCAGTAAAAATGAGAAACAATGGTCTGACAATTACTTGACTGAGTTCCCTCGGGTGCAAGCAATCTGGTCCTGGTGATTTATTATTTATACTATTATGTTACGTTTCCCAAGTCTATTTGTAATTCTGTCCTCTGTTAGCCATGAGGGTGCTTCCTGTGATGTTTCATGAGTACAAACACTGCAGTTTTGGTTACTGAAGCACCCCCGATTCCCTCGTGAAGACTGTGGAGAAGCATAACTTCAATACCTTCGCCATCTCCCCGTCCTTTCCTCATTTTTTATGGGGCTAATATGGTCTGTCCTCCCTTTTTTACTGTTTATATACTTAGAAAATGTATTGGGATTTTTTTTGCTCTCCTCCGCTATGTGTCTTTCATGCTCTATCTTAGCTGCCCTAATTTCACCCTTACATATCTTGTTGCATTCTTTGTAAAGTCTGAATGCTGGTGATGATCCCTCAGCAATGTATTTTTAGAAGGCCTTCTCCTTTGCTTTTATATGCATTTTTACATTAGAGTTAAGCCATCCGGGACTTTTGTTCACTCTTTTAAATTTATTTCCCAATGGTATGCACTGGCTAATGCCCTTTTTTAATATGCTCTTAAAGAAAACCCATCTCTCCTCCGTGTTGTTGGTTTCTAAGATTTTATCCCGATGTATATCTTCTAGCAAGGTTTGTAGTTTAGGGAAGTTGGCTATTTTGAATTTCAGTGTCTATGTGTTCCCGTAGTGTTTCCTATTTGCGTGATTTATACTGAAGCCAATTTATTTGTGATCGCTGTTTCCTAAATTGCCCCGTACTTCCAAAATGGTTGATCGGGTCTGTATTGTTAGTAATCAGTATATCTAGTAATGCCTTGTTTCTAGTTGGTGCATCTACCATCTGACCCATGAAATTGTCCTGCAAGACATTTAGGAACCGGTGAGTCTTAGAGGAATGCGTGGTTCCCTCGGTCCAGTCTATGTCTGGATAATTAAAATTCCCCATTATGATAACACTTCTTATCCTTGCTGCTAATCCAAATTGTGATAAGAGGTCTGTCTCCCCCTCTTCCCTCAGGTTAGGGGGCCTATAGCATACTCCCAGTATTATTTTTCCCTTAGCTTCATCCGTTTGGAGCTCTACCCATAAGGATTACACCTCCTCCCTAGCTCCCTTATTGATGTTATCTCTCAAATTCCCTTGTACATTATTCTTAATATATAGGCAAACCCCTTCCCCTTGTATACCCACTCTATCCCTGTGATAAAGGGAATACCCTTGAATGGTTGCCAGCTAATCATGAGAGCTGTTGAACCAGGTCTCTGAAATTCCTACAAAATTTAAATCCTCCTCGTTCAACAGCATCTCTAGTTCACCCATCTTGTCCACCAGGCTCCTGGCATTAGTGAACATGCCACGTAGTTGAGACTGGTCGTATACTGTCCTTTTATTGGGTGTTCCGAGATTGCAAATAGGACTTGTTACTATACTTACCTCAGGTTTATATGCTTTAGTCAACCTACCACTAATGTCTCCAATACCACCCTATGGAATATGTTCATTGCTGACTATCTCTACCTCTGGACTCTCCCCCCGTCGCCTAGTTTAAAAACCCCTCTAACTTTTCGACCATCTTCACTCCTAGCAAATGTGCACCCTCCTCATTTAGGTGCAGTCCGTCCCTTCTATAGAACTGGTGACCGACTGAGCAGTCGGCCCAGTTCTCCGGGAACCCAAACCCCTCCTTACTACACCAGCTCCTCAGCCACTTGTTTAATTCCCTAATCTCCCTCTGCCTTTCTGGTGTGGCTCGAGGTACAGGTAGTATTTTGGAGAATACTACCTTGGCAGTCCTTTTCCTCAATTTAGCTCCTTAAAATTGTTCTTTAGGACACTCCCTCTGCCTCTGATTTTGTCATTGGTGCCAACATGCACCATGACAGCTGGGTCTTCCCCAGCCCCTCCCAGTAATCTGTCCACCAGATCCGTGATGTTGCTTTATACTGGCATATAAAATTTACCAATGCTGAAATTTGGAAACTGGATGAATGGTTTAGCACTTATAGATCAGACCAAAATGGGGGACAATGAGAAGAAAGGAGGGACAGAGGGACTTTGTTCCAAATCAGGGACAGTCCCTCGAAATCAGGGACAGTTGGGAGCTGTGGTCTTACCTCTGGAGTGTAAACATAGGCAGCTTGGAATCCACCTGAAATAAAGGCTCTTGCTACGAAGAGTAAAACTGTGAGCACATTCCTGAAAAAAAAAAAAAAAGAGTCAATGCTGAATAGTCGCAATGTAAACTATTAATATTTTAACAAAAAGCCATCAAGACATTTCAGGCTAATACTTATCTAGAATATAGAGTCTGTTTTTCAAATGATTTTTAAAATAGGCCTTATGTTTATTTGTTAGGGCATGTGTTGATGATTCTTGGCCTTGTGTTGATGGGAAAATGTAGGGTGCATTTAGGATCAGTTTGTGATCTTTCTGGGATCATTCACAGTTCATTGAAAGGCACATTTAACCCTCAGCTGACTGCCTTATAAAATGCCTCATCTTACTTCAAGCTGCTTTCCATTTCCATTGACTTGCATGGAGAGAGAAGCAAGTTCTAATGTGAGCAAAAGCCCATTGACGCAGGCCATTAAGCTGGGTACACACAGGCCGAATATCGGGAGACAATGGCCAGTTAAAAGAAAAACATCCGGCCATTCGGCCCGTGTGTATGTCCAACAGAAGCCAGCCGTTCGGAAGTTCTTTTGGAAGTGCAAGCTTGGCAAACCAGCATCCGACCAACTCCCAATTAGCGCTTTCAGCCAATGGCAGAGAGTGCTGATCAGAGTGATCTGACAGGGGAGCCAACTTACCTTGCATGGTTAGTACATCTTTTTTTTTTCGTTTGTTCGAAAAAACGAATAGTGTGTACCCGGTTTTAGTGTTGCAATGTTAAGCTCATAGTAAAGAAATACACCAATATCTTTCCAACTCAAGAGAAAACTAAGCTGTGCTATGATGCCTAAAATAGCAGCTGGAATTGTCTATTAAAATATAACTAAAGCCAACTTCTATTTATTTTGATATAAAATATGAAATAGCTAGAACCTTTGTGTTTGTCACATTGAAGAGATTTCTGTTCACTTCCTGTGCAATAGAAACAACAAGGATGTAAAGGAAAATATTTCCAGAGTAAGGGGAAATCCTCATAGAACTGTCCTAAAAAAATTTTTTTCTTGTGCTGACAACAACTGTAAAAATGTTTACATTACAGGGACTAAGAATGAAACTCCCAAGCAGAGTCACAGACAGCAATGCAAATTTGGCAGCAGTTAAACACTTCCACACTGTATAGTTAGTCACAGAGTCAGTCTGTTTGAAAAAGGGCACAAATCCATCCATACACAAGGTTGATCCAGAGGAAGGAAAAAAATCCAATAAAGCATGGTCCAATTTGTTCCAGTGGGGGGGGAAAAAAATCCTTCCTGATTCCCTGGGAGGCAATCGGATATTGCCTGGATCAACCACCCTTGGTATTATTACCTATAAATATTAGTTTCCAGTTGTATTTTGTGCATTTAGGAAAGAATACAGGCCTTTTCTAAAACAACCTACTGAGCTGGCCAGAACTAGTTCTTGAAGGAGTTTATTCCACATTTTCACTGCTCTGAGGCCAGGTTCACATTTGTGCAAATTGGATGCATGACATACGAGTGTGGCCGGCTCTCAATGGAGTCAGTTCACACAAGTCCGGAGCGGCTATAGTCCACATTCCAAAAGGGTCCTGTGTGTGCTTGGGTCCGGTTCAGGTTGAATTCCTGCAAAAAGTTGGACCTGATTTGCACCTGAACCAGTGAACAGAAACGCACTGGACCCCATGCTGGGAACCGTGGCCACATATATGTGAAACCAGCCTTACTGTGAAGAAGCCTTTCTGTATCTGAGGGTTAAATCTCTTTTCCTCCAGATGTAAAGAGTGTCCCTTTGTCCTTTGTGATGACCTGAAAATGAATAACTCTACAACAAGTTTACTATAGTAACAACTAATATAGGTATGCATGGTGATCATATTTCCCATTAATCACCTCTTTTCAAGAGAGAATAAATTCAGTTTCTCTAATCTTTCCTCATAGCCAAGTCTGCCTTGCCTCTTATCAGTTTGGTTGCCCTTCTCTGCACTTTCTCCAGTTCCCCAATATCCTTTTTGAGAACTGGTGCACAAAACTGAACTGCATATGCCAAATGATATTTTACTAATGATTTGTACAGGGGAAAAATTAGATCTCTCTCTCTCTCTGGAGTCTGTGGGGTTGATTTACTAAAACTGGAGAGTGCAAAATATGATGCAGCTGTACATGGTGGCCAATTAGTGTCTAACTTCAGCTTGTTCAATTAAGCTTTGACAGTAAAACCTGGAAGCAGGTTGGTTTTTACACAGAGCTGCACCAGATTTTGCACTCTCTCTAGTTTTAGTAAATCAACCCCTATGCCTCTATTAACACAGGAAAGTATTTTAGAAACTAGTAGCTTTAGAAACTGCAGCTTAGCATTATACGCAAAAAAATGTTGGCTTATTGTTTACCTAATATAGCATATGACATTTTTTTTCCCTGATTTGATGGATGCTCCTGAATGTTAAACTACAAATAGAATGTGCAAAGTCAAGGGATTTTAAAGGCATATTTTATTAATTTATTAATATTATACAGCAATGGCCACTTTTCCATGTCAGATCTCATATCTCACATTAGGATAGTTGCAGAGTTTCTAAAGCCAGCCAAGCAGTGGCAGCTGGTGAAGTTTTAAGATGGGTGAGCGCTAGACCCCACCCTTCCTTTTTGACGCCTCACACTTTTCACAAACCACACTCCTTATAGAATCCATCCACTCTGCTTCCTGTAGTACGTCATATACCAGGCTGTACATTATACACAGGACTCTGTACATCATATACCAGGCTGTACATTATACACAGGGCTCTGTACATCATATACCAGGCTATACATTATACACAGGGCTCTGTACATCATATACCAGGCTCTAAGAAAAACTAAAAAAATAAAACAAATAGTCATCACATTTAGGCACTGGAATAATGCAATATCTTACATGTTTGCCTTTGGGTTCAATATCACTTGAATCCATAACTCAGAGCAGGTCTACACAAGGTATTATCACTTAAAGTGCATGTTCACAAATAACAAACCTATGGTGTTATGATCTCTGTGGAACTACAAGTCTCAGGATGTCTTGTCCATGCCTATGACAATGGTTCCTTAGTCCCTCAGCAGCAAAAACATATAAATGCTTGAATATCATCAGAAATGTTGCATATGTATAACACGCACTTTTTTCCCCTGAAAATAGGGGGAAATCGCGGGTGCGTGTAATACGCCGATAGTGTACCGGGGGGAGGGGGACGAGTGCCGCTGGAAATCACCGAAACGCTTGACTCTCCATTAGCTCCCCTGCGATGTCCTGATCACATAGTTAGTTCCTGGCTAAGGAACGGGGGAAACTCCTAGCCTCTGCCCTTTTCATAGAGGACACATGGCTTGTTATAGAAGCTCCAGCTCTATAACCTCTGCAGGATATCGGCGGAGCTCTGGACAGGATTGCAGCGGGAGTGTGCAGGCTCTACAGCATGAGGGGAAGGAATCAGTACTGATCGCTCCGGGATGCCTGCAGCATACTTAGCCCAGGAAAGCTCTCCCAGCCTCCCCTCAGCCCCTGCCAGCCTGCGGGAGGATACCAAGCATGTGGTGGAGATGCAGTCTGGCTGAAGTAGTAGAGGATACCTCTGAGACCGGACACCAGGCTTCCTGATTAACCCGGCCAGTGCCAGCATCCAAGTCACCTGAACTCCTTAATTTATGGCATCCTGACAGCCAGAGCTTCTACAGTGCTGGCCCCTTGCAGAGGGTGCTATACAGTGCCATAGACAACAAAAGGGCAAGGTAAGGGCGCTCATCTCCTTGGGGGGGACATATCAAGATTAAGTCCTTATTTTTATATTGTATGAACAGGAGGGTATTACTACCATGGTTTATTAAAAAAAAAAAATTTTTTTGAAACTTGTCTCTTAAACTGCGGTGCGTGTTATATGCTGGCGCGTGTTATACACTGATAAATGCGGTATATATAAAAAGAATAGCAGCAGTTCCATCCATCAAATCCTTAAATCAGTGCAAAGATTGGACAGATCTAAAAAATTGGGGGCACCTACCCAAAATAGTGAGGTAAATCTCAAATGCTCTGCACTAGTAGTAGACATCTAGACACAGATAAATGTGCAGACACAGGCATCACAGCAAAGTAAAAAAATAAGACAAAGCTTAAAAAAACAAAAACAAAAACGTGGGTTTAACTATACATGATCTGAACTGCACAGTAATAAATCTGGCACATAACTGCAGCTTAAACTCTGTCCTTATGACTGATGCCTTGTACACACGGTCGGACATTCCAACAACAAAATCCGTTTGATTTTTTCTCAGACGGATTTTGTCCTAAACTGGTGTTGCATACACACGGTCGGACAAAGCTGCCAGAAAATCCGATCATTCGGAACGTGATGACGTTTGTTCGTTACGACGGGACCACGTTAAGGCTAGTAGCCAATAGCTTTGGTCTCGTAATTTGATCTGCGCATGCATGGCACTTTGTCCGATTGGAATGAAAAAGTCTGATCAGATTTTTTTGGCAGAAAATTTGAGATCCTGCTCTCAAATTTTTTCCGTCAGAGTTTCCAACTGAAAAAGTCCAATAGAGCCCACACACAAACGGATTTTCCGACAATATAATCCGATTGGACCTTTTCCGTCTGAATTTCTGACCGTGTGTACAAGGCATAATAGTTGTGCAAGAAATCGAGCAATGGAAGAGTTAATGAGCAATAAAAAAATCTACAATTTAATATAAAACAGAACGGCAGAACCGAAGCATTAAAATTATAATTAAAATCCTCATTATTAAACTTAAATGAAAATGCATAGAGGTATAAGAATTTAAGGCATAATTAGCAGGATCAGACGAGAATGTAAAAGCAGTAAAATACCCAGTAACTCAGACAAAAGGAAACAAAAGGAAGATATTATCTGTTGGAGGGATCAGGAATGACTGGAGGAAGATGTCCAGAAAACTGCACAGAGATAAGACAGTCTGGAAAGTGATTGAGGGATGTATAGCAAGGACAAAGCATTGTCACGGCTTTATGAAGCAGGTCGGGGAGGTTAGGAATTGTGAATGCTAACATGGTTATGTGCAAAAGCAGCTAAGACACAGCTACAATTATAAAATCTCTCAACATGTCAGCTAGGCAGCTGGCAGATGTTCTTCATTACTGAAAAAAACCCTCAGGGCTGCATGGTTCTTACTTTGCTTTCTGCTCCGCACGGGCCATGCAAAGAACGGAGTTGCTGAGGTCACTTATGGTTTTCGTAAAACCCGGAAGTAACCTCTAATTTAAACAACAATGCTCCTACCAGTATTGATTCTATGGGCGAAAGCTAAGCGGTGCTTTGGTTTGCGCCGCAAGGCGGGTTAAAAGCCCGCAAATGAAGCACCATGTCTGCAATCTCGTGATTGCATTGACGTGGTGCTTCCCATAGTGCACTGCGTCCGACGCCTGGACACTTAAGGACCTTTTTTTATTTATTTATTTTTCTTAAAGGGCCAGTTTAAAAAAAAAATGTGTTTTTGTTTTTTGGTGACTACAGGAAGGGGTGCAGCACCAGGGCGCCCCCTATGGGCGGGCCGCTACTGCAGCCAAGACACAAGTTACGATCCTTATTGATCTTTTCAATAAAATTGACTGCATTTAATGATTGTCTCAATCTGAGTTCAACCAAATATTTTGTTTGCTGGAATGAAAGATAATTTGCAAGGAAAAGGTTATTTGAAACAATCAGATCTATAGTTAAATCTTTATTGTTACGTGTATTTTCAGTATACAGTAAGGCATGCGGAGGATGCAACTTCCTACAAGCAGTTCAGCTTGTAGGATGAGATATTCCACCTCCCATTGCTGACATGTTAATACCACCCACCTATCTCCTGTGCTGGTTATCCACCAGAGCCAACACAGCTGTCAGCTGCAGCCAGAAATAGAAAAATTGTACTATAGCAGGAAAAGTATATTTCAAACAATGGCTGCAAGGAATCATTATATCTGTAGTTTTATTATTCAAGACACAGATCATGTCTGATCAGGAAGGAATACCTCTTACTGGAGATCTGTACTATATTTTGGACATACTGTACATACATTTTTGGTCATGAGCACATACTATGATGAAAAATTCTGAAAATTATTTAAGTTTTTGATGCACTTCAGTTGTCCTTCTAAATTGTGGCTTGAGGTTGAGGTAGTGGTAAAGCCAGCGTAATACTGGCCATGCATATGGAAATGTGTAGGCAAATTCAACCATTTATAACCATTGTTTGAAAATAAAAAAGGGTCAAAGAATTAATGCAATATAACCAATAATTTCTACCAAGACTGAAATGATTAGACTTGGTGGTGGTAGATTGCCTTGATTTTATTTACTAATTTTGAAAGATGGTTAAAACTGGTTGAAATTGCCTTACAATTACCATATTTATGGCTAACATAACAGAGTTACGCTCTCTATAATCGTAGCAATTTTCAATTTCAAACACTTTTCATCCTCCGGGAATTGCAAATATGATTGCAAGTAATCACCAGAAACGAAACAATCTACCAACCCACGAGATCAATTGACCAACCAAATTCCAGCGATTGTGAAGCAGAAACTGGGCAACAAATTGAAAGCTTCAATTAAAAAGTAAACTTTCTGCAGTGCACACTGAATAAGATAGAGAGAGTGATGATATGAATGCTTCATCAGAATGAAAAAGACATTCTACCTCCCAAGGTACAGATTGGCATTAGATGGGGCACAACATGTCACCATCGCTGTGCGGTGCATTCAGGAGTTTTGGTGCACTCTCAGAAAACGCACCAAACATGCAGGATATAATAGCAGTCTATGGCTCAGTGCATCTAACCTGCAGAAAAGCCTCAGGTGCACTGCGCTTCACTTGCGGATATGTGTGAAAGCAGCATAGGTGTTAATATGACAATTGCAAAAGCATAGTGTATGGAATGTTTAATACACTGAGCTTCTACTGGCATCGCCTTCCAGGCAGCCAGAAAGGTCCCAGGCAAAGTGAACTTGGTATCACTTCATCTGGGACAGGAGCTCTACAGAGGTAGCATCAGCTTATGCAGCTCCTGCTCCCTCCATGCTCTTTCCTTTGCTGGCAGATACTCTGAGATGGCGGGTCGGCAACCCATTGATTGCGATCTGGGCTTGCTGACCCGCTATCCCAGAGAGCAAGACATGCACTTCCTTGGTTTGAGGTTGCAGGCCACATCAGAGGGCTCCATGGGCTATGGGTTGAGCACTCCTGCTCCAGAAGGTTTTAATGGTTTGCTTCTGTAAACAATTTACATTGTAAGTGTGCTATGTTTGTTGCAGCATGTTATTTATTGCTATACTACGACTACTGCAATTTAAATAGTTAATTTTATTGTAGGTACAGTATGTCACATCTTTCTACTTCTGAGGAAGAGAAAGCTAAATGTATTGGGTCTGTCTTGATTTGGGGATAGGTGCAGACAAGCGAAGCACTATGAGAAGGTTGTAATAAATCCCCGATTAGGGACTTTTAGGTATTGCCATAAATACATTATATTAGATTAGATTAGGGAAGCTCATATGGAGCTTGCCCTATTAAACCACCCACATAGGTTGTCACACAGACCACCCAATTTTCTTTTGGGCGGGGGTTGTGACTATATTAATTGGTGTTAATTAATTGGCCATAGTCCTTTCCCCCCTCCCCTTTTTTTTTCTCCCCTTTCCTGTTAGTTGGTGATCTGGTAATGGATAATCTTAAGGTGTTTTCACTCAATGCCAAAGGGTTAAATACCCAGGAGAAAGGGAAAATGTTGCTACATGACTTAAAGACTACTCACAAGGATATAGCATTTATACAAGAGACCCATTTTAGGGAGAATAGGTTGCCTGCCCTTAAGAATAGATTTTTCCCCGTGATATACCATGCCACAAATAAAATGACTAAATCTAGGGGTGTATCTATACTTTTATCTAATAAACTCCCTTGGGTATGCAAGGAGGCATTGATGGATGAAGGGGGTCTTTTGCGTTTATAAAAGGCTTCCTTGGAGGGGTGTGCCTGACTTTGGCAACGATCTATGCGCCTAATGATCACCAGGACATCTTTATCCGGCGTATTTTTGCTAAACTGGTAGACTTTACAGAGGGCCCATTGATACTGGGAGGGGACTTCAATGTCTCCCCGAGCCCTCACGTGGATACGACCTCTGGAAAATCATCTGTCCCTATAGGCTCTCATAAACGGATCAATCAAGCCATATACAAGGCCCAATTGATTGATGTGTGGGTCTTCAACATCTGGGTGAAAGAGATTATTCATTTCACTCTCCTCCTCATAAGGTCTATTCGAGAATTGATTTTTTTCTTAATCCCTCATGCCCAGTTACACGTGGTTCGTGAAACTTCTATTGGTTTGATTACATGGTCTGACCATGCCCCTATACTTATGACCTATGCTCTGTTGCAAGATCCTTCATGGGTGACACGCATCTGGAAATTAAATTAAAGTCTTCTACATGCTCCAGAAGTGGTCGCTGAAATCATAAAAGAGCTGCCTTTATATTTTCAGACGAATAGATCTTCGGACAGTAGCCCAAGCATGGTTTGGGAGGCTCATAAGACAGTCATACGAGGTATTTTTATCAAACATGGCTCCAGACTCAAAGAAGACAAAGAAAAACAGCTAAATCTGCTTCTGACCACACTTCAAGAGGTAGAGTCCAAGCACAATCATGCACCTTCTCCTGATATAGAACGGAATTGGCCGGAATTCGGGTACAAATTAACGATCTTTTACAATATAGGGCTAAGGCGACTCTGCAGAAATACAGGAAAAACAGCTATGCTTTAGGGGATAAATGTGGGAAAACATTAGCCAGGTTGATCAAGGAACAACATTTTTTATCATATATACCACATATTATGTCCCCGAACAACCAGAAGATAGCTTTGCCTTTACAGATCTCGGAAGTCTTTTCGAGACTTTTACGCGTCCCTCTATAATATACCATGTGTCACAGATTCCCAGGCTTTAATGGATGAATTTGTGCGATCTTCCCAGATGTCCACCATTACTCCTGAAATCAGAGCAGAACTAGATAAGCCGATAAGCCTGGAGGAACTTGCATCAGTGTTGAATTCCTCCAAACTGGGAAAAGCACCTGGGCCGGACGGACCCTGCAGTACTACAGAACCCTATTTCCTATCCTAGGTCCCTATATGGTAGATTTATTTAATGAGCTGGGCAATGATGAACTCCTTCCTAGGGATAGTTTAAAAGCCTATATATCTGTTATTCCCAAGGAAGGTAAGGATCCGTCTTTATCTGGTAGTTATCGGCCAAGCTCTTTATTGAATGTTGATCTTAAACTGTTTACTAAAATTCTAGTGAATCGCCTAGCAATTCATCTGCCAGACTTGGTGCATTTGGACCAAGTCAGGTTTGTCCCTAGTAGGGAAACAAGGGACAACACGACTAAAGTTCTAAATCTACTCCATGTAGCCAGAACTTCCCTCACCACTTGCGTTTTTCTCAGCACAGATGCTGAGAAACCGTTTGATCGGGTGAACTGGCAATACATGTTTACGGTCCTTCGACACCTAGGACTAGGAAATACCATTATTCGATAGATTACTACAATTTATTCACAACCAACGGCTCAGGTTAAAGTCGACGGGGTTCTCTCCGATTCCTTTTCTATATAGAACGGTACTAGGCAGGGATGTCCGCTTTCTCCCTTAGGGCCGGTTCACACAGCGAGGCGAGGCGAGGCGACACGGCTCGCCTCGCTCCCGCAAGTCGCCCCCGTTCTGTACAATGGAACCGTTCTGAGAGGAGCGACTCGAGTCGCTCCGACTCAGAAAAAAGGTTCCTGTACTACTTCGGGGCGACTTCGGGGGCGACTTGCATTGACTTCTATACAGAAGTCCTCTGCAAGTCGCCGCTGAGCTCCCCGCAGGTCGCGGCGAGGTAAGTCGGAGACGCCTCGCCACGCCTCGCTGTGTGAACCGGCCCTAACTATTTACACTGTCTCTAGAGCCACTCTTAAATAGAATCCATTCAAACCCAGACATTCAGGGCATAAGGGTTGGAAAAGACCAGCACAAAATAGCGGCCTATGCGGATGATATGTTCTTTTCTTTGACAAATCCTGTTAACTCGCTCCCTAATTTATTACGGGAGTTTGAGATTTATGAATTATTCTCGAATTTGAAAATTAATCTTCATAAATCAGAAGCCATGGGGATAGGGATGTCCTCTCTTGTGTTGACTACACTTAAGTCCAGTTTTAACCCTTTCATGACTAAGCCTATTTTGGCATTTGGTGTTTACAAGTTAAAATCCATATTTTTTGCTAGAAAATTACTTGGAACCCCCAAACATTATATATATTTTTTTAGCAGAGACTCTAGAGAATAAAACGGCGATTGTTGCAATATTTTATGTCACACGGTATTTGCGCAGCAATGTTTTAAACGCAACTTTTTGGGAAAAGGGACACTTTCATGAATTAAAAAAAAACGAAACAGTAAAATTAGTCCAATTTTTTTGCATAATGTGAAAGATAATGTTACGCCGAGTAAATAGATACCAAACATGTCACACTTTATAATTGCATGCACTCGTGGAATGACGATAAACTACGGTACCTAAAAATCTCAATAGGCAACGCTTTAATTTTTTTTTCCCGGTTACCAGGTTAGAGTTACAGAGGAGGTCTAGTGCTAGAATTATTGCTCTTGCTCTGACGATCGCGGTGATGCCTCACATGTGTGATTTTTAACACCGTTTACATATGCGTTCGCAACTTCCGTATGTGTTTTCTTTGCTTCACGAGGTCGCGGGGACGGCGGGCACTTTAAAATTTTATTTATTTATTTATTTTTAATTAATAAATTGTTTTTTCAAAAAAAAAATTTTTTTTGATCACTTTTATTGCTGTCACAAGGAATATAAACATCCCTTGTGACAGTAATAGGTGGTGACAGGTACTCTTTATAGGTACTCTAAAAGACCCCCGATCCCTCCTTTACACTTCAAAGTATTCAGATCGCCATTTTCGGCGATTCTGAATAGTGTATATATTTTTAAATCTGGCGCCCTTGGCAGCCGAGTAAACGGGAAGTGATGTCATGAGGTCGCTTCCGTGTTTACCATTAGGAGACTGGAAGGAAGCCGCTTTGGTTGTTATGGCTGGAAAGCCAATCGCCGGCTCTAAAAATCAGTACCGGGATGATGCCTGCAGGTGCGGGCATCATCCCGGTATAACCCCCGGAATACGAGTACGCACATCTGCGTACGCTCGCGGCAAGGGGTTACATTTAAATGGACGGAGACGGCTTTGCAGTATATAGGTACTTATATCCCCAGGGATATGTCTCGTATTTTTTAACTTAATTTCTCCCCGCTTCTGTCTAAGATTCGCATGCTCATGGTTTGGTAGAATTAATTTACTGACAATGTGTATTTTACCTAAATTTCTTTACTTACTTCAAGACCTTCCAGTTAGAATTCCACCTTCCTATTTTAAACATATTAACTCGCTCTTTATTAAGTTTGTATGGGCGTACAAGAAGCCACGGCTCTCTTTTCACCTATTGTCCTTACCTAAGCAATATGGCGGCTTGGCCCTTCCAAACATTTCGGTATACTATCAAGCAATACATGTAGGTAGAATTATTGACTGGTGCCATCATGGCCAACTTAAATTATGGACTCAGATAGAACAAGCTCAAACATCCATTCGACTTTCAAGGGCCTTGTGGTGTTATGGACATCTTCAATCATCACAAAAAAATCACCGTTTAGTAGGTACGATGCTTCGTATTGGTTCTGTGGCTATTAAAAGGCATTCCCTTTCCTCCATGGAGTCTTCTTTTCCTAATTTTGGGGAATCCGCAATTCTCCCCCTGGTCTGTGCTCACACAACTTTGTCAATTTATACTGTTCTGGTATAATACAGGCATCTCATTTTCTCATAAAATGGTCCTCAATTGAGGAATTAACGACCGAAGAAGGCCTTTTTAAATTAAATGTTTGGTCAGCTTGTCAGCTACGACATTTTTGGACACTATACCTAACCCTGGAAATTTTGCCCTGGAAATTTTTCCTTTGACGTCGCTGGAGGAATATTGCTCTGGCGTGGGCAATATAACACAGGTTTTGTCCAAAATATACTCCATGCTGAACTGCCCAGTAGTTCCATTCCATCTGCCGTTTCTGGAAAAATGGGAACAGGATCTACAACGGAAATTTACATTGGCTCAAACTCAGAACATATTCAGACTTTCTCTGAAGTCTTCAGCCTGTACGAAAATTCAAGAATCCAATTATAAAGTACTGACAAGATGGTACCTTACACCCCATCTCTTGCACCAATACTACTCGGATATTACTGACCGCTGCTGGAGATGTGAGGGAGATAGAGGTACGTTACTTCATATATTCTGGTCATGCCCTAAATTGACCCACTTCTGGAAGACAGTCCAAGAAGTGTCCCAAAAATTCACGGAGTATAAGATCCCTGGTGATCCAGCATTTTTCTTACTTCAGGTTTCGGATATTGCTGACAATTATTATCAAAAAGCAATATTAAGGCATTTGCTAAGCGCTTCAAAGTCCTGCATCCCACTCTTTTGGAAAAACCAAATACCGCCAACAGCGGCTGACTGGCTGCATAAGGTAATAGATGTTAATGGAATGGAAGACTTGCTGGCGGTGGAGCAACACCAATGGGATAAATACACTCGGATTTGGAGTGCCTGGAAACAATTCATCCTGTCGGAGGAGGGGTTAGCCCTCCTTGGACAGGAGAGCCATAAATGAGTGCTATGCCGTTAATGTCATGGCTTTCCAAAACCAGAGATAGCTAACTTCCCTTTCCTTTGCCCCCCCCCCCCCCTTTTTTTTTATTGGAAAAAAAAAGGAAAAGAGTGAGGTTAGGTATGGTACATGTATTTTCCTTATATAGGAAATAATAAGAGGAGGCGCCGGCTGGTGATAGGCTTTATAAGCAATCTCGCTCAGCTGGTCCGCCATATATTAGATGAATAAGACTATATTTCAGTTGTAATTGGTATGTTATATTTCACTTTGGAATTGTACTGACCTGATTTCGCCCATTGGAGGCGTAAATAAAGATTATATATGAAAAAAAAAAAATACATTATATTTCATTTTTATGTATTCATATGATATTCCAGCCACTATACATTTTTATGTTTTATTTAATGTTGTAAATAGAGGTTAATGATTTTACCAATATGGTTTACACAGATTTGTTGTAAAAGTCACGTGAGAAATTAATGTGGAGAATCTGTTCACTGTACAGGTAGATAGTTATTTCTAATAAATATGTAAAAATGTCACCCCTGTTTACACTACATTTTTTAATAACTATATATCTATATATCTCATTCGTCTTACTTTTAGGGTTCTCTTACTTTTGTGCCTCTCTTTGGCTCTTCCTGCCTTTTGCGGCTCACATGTTACACCCCCTTTTGTTGGTGGAAGGGAAATCAGCATCAAAATATCCTACAGTTCCTCTGCCGGCTGATGGGCATAGACCCCTTTATCTATCTATATTTCCTGGGCACCCCTAGAGTGAAGATGTTTGAGTGTCCTTGTCCCAACACATGTTTTTAAACTAAATGAAGTGTGATGGCACATACTGTTTGAGCATTCGTAAGTCTATTATATTTTTTCATATATAATATTTTTTTGTGTATATATTGTTTACTTTGACATATTTTTTGATATACTGTTCTGCTATAATCTTTTTGCAATAGGGTTTCTCTTACATTCTTACCCCTGAAGAAGGAGGAATTTACAGTCTCCGAAATGTGTCGGATGTGAGAAACCCCTTTTTCTCTGACTATAATGTATATTTACATGTTGTAATTATTTCT
This sequence comes from Lithobates pipiens, assembly GCF_037356315.1. NCBI lineage: Eukaryota > Metazoa > Chordata > Amphibia > Anura > Ranidae > Lithobates > Lithobates pipiens. The sequence goes on from NW_027507790.1 coordinate 14,489,643, forward strand.
TGAATATTGCTCAAACACTTCATGATTTTACTGTGTATATACGTTTTTTCTATGTATCTTTTTTGCAATAAATTTTTCAAAATATACTATTGAATTTACTTCTTTGGGAGAATAAATATCCTGTGCCTTAAAAGTCCACCCTATAAGGGATTTCTTTTTTGGTTTTATCTGTTCACTGTATAGTTTAAGTTGTTTTTTTAATGGTTGGAATTGCTGTTTAAAGGATTAATGGCACCTTTGCCAATTGTTTGACACATGTGCCTCATTCCTGAATGCCCAAATAGAATGTAGAAGTCTAGTTACTTGAATACTATGCTGAGCATCTGGATGGGTCTATGCATAGCACAGCAACAACATTGTCACATCCCATGAAAAAAACAGATGGCTTAGCAATGTTCATGCCTACTCAGAAATGTTAAGAATAACATGTAACCTGCAATAACACATAGCAATCATAGGAACAAGTTTAAGACCCAAAATTCACCCACCCCCTTCCATCGTGCTCTCTTCTGTCTAGCCTGCCACAGTGCCCAGCAGGGCACTGGTCAGGCAAGTTTTTGGCCGACAGTGCACTATCACAGTGTGCACCCCAAACATGTCCTTGTGATTGATGCGGTCGGCGTGCCGTTCCGTGTGCTGTCACGGATGGAGGGGGGGGGATGACACCATTCCAACTTGCTGTCACCCCTCTGTTCAGTGTCACCCGGGTGTGGTCCATGCCCCCTGCAGCCCCATAATGACGCCACTCCATCCAAAATCACGTAATCTGATATGTGTTTAGCTGTCCTTTAAAAAGAACCCATGAGGAGAGAAATATTATAGAAGTTATTGCTAGCTATGTGTCCAAGTTCAGCAAAATCAGTTCCAAAATGTCCTGCTTTACAAGTTACTAATATGGTAAGCAGAAAAATCACAGCACCCATAAACATATAACACTTGTTTATTTTATTGATATCAAATAAAATTAAAAGCAGTTCTCTAGTGTTCTCCAGCTTGAAAAAGATGGACACTTTGATTCTGACTTTATCCAGAGTATGAAGATTCCATAAACTTTGGGTTTTAAGTGCTTTGTCAAAACTCTGCTTACCATATTGTGTGGTGGGAGAATGCACTGTCCCAGACAGTTTACAAATCATGCTGTTAAAGCCTGGTTTTCGACTGTCTAAAGCCGCGTACACACGGGCGGACTGTCTGGCCTACTTAGTCCGCCGAAACACATTTCAGCGGACAGTCCGTCCAGGGTTGTCGGGAAGAGGCCCTTGTCCTCATCAACATGGGGACAAGGTGCTTTGGGGTCGGGGGGCCGCGCGGCCCCCCCTTCCCCAAGGCACCCCTCCATGTTGAGGGCACGCGGCCTGGTACGGCTCAGGAGGGGTGGGCGCTCGCTCGCCCCCCTTTCCTGGCCGGCCAGGTAGCGTGCTCGGACAAGGGTCTGTTGTGGACTTGGAGGGCACCCTCACGCCGATTTTTTTCGGCGTTGGGGTTCCCCTTTAAGTCCATACCAGGCGGCGGGGCCAGCGACGTCTCTTTCGCGGGCCCCGCCTACCTGGAGACGCGCTCGAAATGAGCGGACTTTCCTCCGCGTGTGTGGGCGAGTCCGTTCATTTCAAAAGTAGGGCGGATAGTATGGCGGACTTAGTACGCCGTATTAGTCCGCTCAAAAAGTGGTGTGTGTGGTCAAGTCCGTTCATTCGAAAGTATGACGGACTGTCCGTCGGATTGTCTGACGGACTAAGTTGGCCAGACAGTCCGCCCCGCGTGTACGCGGCTTAAGTTTCAGTGTATGGTTAGTGTTGTAGGGTAATGGTATTTTACCAAAGGATTACTGAAAAATTGTAATATGTGTCAATCATATTACATTACCTTCCAACACAAAGAAACAGAAGAAGTGCGCAAAAAGAGAAAACAAAAAAGCAGATGGCCATTGTCTTCTTCCTCCCCAGTCGGTCAATGATCCATAAAGTCACCAACACACCTAAGATGAAACACAGGATACATAGCTATCATAAAGATAAATATACAATTTTGTCAAGAATATCAACCAGAATTTTGGACACTTGCTTTAATAAGCGTTTTTTCTCCAAAACATTCCCTTCTGCTAATTTTTCAGTATAGTCAATGTACACTGAAACACTGAACAGTCCTAAACGCCGTGTTTAAAAGCATTTAATGTTTTTTCTGCTTGAAAACTTCTCAAAAAAACGCACTTGTCATGGATTTTTTGTCTGTCTCTAAACTCTCCTCTTGAACTATACCTCTAAAAGCCCTAATGTGCATGGACATATAGGCAGGAGAAAAAAAAAACTCCTGTAGAAGCAGTATTTTTTAAGCCCAGTGTGTATGGACCCTAAAGGCCCATACACATGATACGAAAATTGGAAATGGAAAATTTTGTCAGAAGGATCTGACGATTTTCAGATCGTTAGTACGGTGCTTTCGACAGCCGATTCCAGTTTTTTGGCAGACAAAAGCTGGACGAGCAGACTATAAAATGTTTGTCATATGTGAACTCAATGTCCGATTTTCGTTAAATTAGTACAGGTTGCGTACGAAAAAAATTGTAAGAGCAAGATTAAGCATGATCAGAAACAAAAGAAAGCATACAACTATTAAACAAATGATGTCACTTCTGAAGTTGTATCCTGTTGTACCTAAATTTTCTTATGGTGAGTAACCTCTTCACTTTTGACATGAGACAAGCATGCAACAAAAATGGACGAATGGTCGTCCAAAAACCTAATGTTTGTCTTTGTTGGTCGAGACTTTTCGCAGAAGTCAGTGCCATTTTGGACTACATCATGATATGGACTTTCATCAAAAAATGAACGTCAGATTGTCTGATTTTCTCATAATGCGTACTAAGCTTAATGCACACTGGTGTCAAGTTCGTTTGTATTTGGCAGTGACTTTCAGATCAGTTTAAAAAATATCTCTTTACATCTGTTTACATTTAAGCCAATCAAGTTTTCCTTGATTTTATAATCAAATGCAAATTAATATTCATTGATATATTAGATCCAAATGAAGTTTCAAACTACCATATGTTTTAGGCATTTAAAGTATAACTAAAGGCAAAACTTTTATTTATTTATTTATTTTAGTTTTGGATAGAGTGGAGAGGGATTAGAACCCCTGTCAGTTTTTTCTTGCTGTTTGTGTCCCTGTTATGAATAATCACTGTCTCCTTTATTATTATCACTGAAAGGAAAACCCCAAAATTGGATTGTCACCAGAACAGGGATACAGGGTAAATCTTCCAGTGGGGACATTAGTTTTGGTAACCCTGGTGACAAGAGATTCCCTACATTTGGAGGGATTTCTCACTTCCTATTATGGTTATTTGAAGGAAAATCTCTCCAATGGTTGAAAGGTGGCAAAAAATCCTTCCCTTTCTCAATACAAAATGTAAAAAAATAAAGTTTTACGTTTAGTTCTACTTTAACAACCTGTTAAATCACAAGGGCAGTGAAATGGCCGATTTTCATGCCAATATGTCCTATCAAATGAATTAACATTTGATATTACTTTGAATCACAGATAATTTTTGATTGACAAACTTGTATTTGCATTACACTGAACATATTAGGTTACAAGCTTAAATTGCTTGTGGAAATGAAGGTAAAAGCTCTTTGCTTGCACCTTATCTGTGTACTAACCAGGGAATTCTGATAGTGTGGTCCATAATAAATCAGTATAATCTTCCACAGTTAAAAATTCACAGGACAGGCTGCACTTTGGCTTCGCTGTCTTCCTGCGGCTGGAAACTAGAAGAGAGTAAAATATACCGATAAGAATAATCACAAAAAATAAAACTAGATCATGTCCTGAAAAGAGCAAACTCTGGGAAAAAGTGTAATTACAATTACAACACTTGTTGGCAATGTTATTTGTGGTAATAAATATAAAGTGCGCTGTCAAAATTAAGTAAATAAGCTTATATTGAAGTACCACGTGGGTATAAACAATTGATACAATATAATAAAAAAAATTCAAAAAACCAGTGAAACAAAGTCTGAAAAACAGGAGTCCTGAAATGAAAAATAAAAAAATATCTGGTTGATGAGTTCAAAATGATGGCTGTATTAGAAACAACTTTGGTAACAATGAACGTGTGTATGACAGAGCTGCACAATTAGGCTCCTTTCACACTGACGTCCCGTTCAGGCCCGCCTGTCAGTTTTTCAGGCGGACCTGAACGGGTGCTCCATAGAGCTCTATGGAGCGTCGGATGTCAGCGGTGACATGTCCGCTGACATCCGACCCGCTCCGATCCGAAAAAGTGTAACGGAGGAAAAAGCTATTTTTCCATCCGTCTGCGGATCCGATCGGGTGACAACGGGCACTGCGGTCCGTCGTCATCCGATCTCCCATAGGGGAGAGCGGCGCTGTGACAGGTCCGTCCCTGCGCAGTGTGCAGAGACAGACCTGTCATCTCCCTGCTCAGCCCCATGTGAAAGGACCCTTAATCGTCAAGGATTGTTATGGCGATCTTGCCTAAAGTGTTTCACAATTCTTTCTATGCAAATAATTCTCTCTGCTCTTCTGAAGCCACAGCCATCAAAAGAAAGGAAGGAAAAAAAACTGTCAGTCTGCCAAGAATCAAAACATTCTTTATTAGTTGAACTTCACTATAAACATTGTAACAATTTGTCAATGGAATAGACTTTGTGTGTAAGTGAAAAAAGTTTAACCACTTAAACACTAAACCTTTTTCTGACATTTGTGGGTTTCAAAATAAAATCTTTTTTTTTTTTTTTGCTAGAAAATTACTTAGAACCCCCAAATATTATATATATAATATTATATATTATATATTTTTTTTAGTAGACACCCTAGAGCAGCCTTTCTCAACCTTTTCAACACAGAGGAACCCTTGAAATAGTTCTGCGGTCTCGAGGAACCCCTGCTAAAAATTATAAATCTACAACTCGCAATACATTAATTTTAATGGTCAGTGGGAAGAATGGCCCTTACATTTGTGGTCATTGGGAAGAATTACATCCTTACATATAGCTAAAAAGATCAATGGTGTCAGTGGGAATGGACAGAAATTGCCCAATGCTGAAGGAACCCCTAGCAACTTTGAGGAACCCTAGGGTTCCACGAAACCTTGGTTGAGAATCACTAACCTAGAGAATAAAATGGTGGTTGTTGCAATATTTTATGTCGCACTTTATTTGCGCAGCAGTCTTTCAAATGCATTTTTTTTAAATGACTTTAATGAATTAAAAAAATAAACAAAAAAAACGAACCAGTAAAGTTAGCCCCTTTTCTTTTTTTTTGTATAATATGGAAGATTTTACTTCATGAGAATTGTGATCTTTTTATTCCAAGCAAAAAAATCGTGATTCTCATTTTGGCCAGAATCGTGCAGCTCTAGTGTATGAAATAAATTAGTCCATCTATAAATCATCTGCTATATCAAATGACAGTGTCCATTCATCACAGCGCATAAGTGAAAGTTCTCTGCAAACATATCCAAAAATGCTTCACTACCATGTTAAGGAGTAAATAGATGTCAGCTTACCAGATCCTAAGATCCTAACAGGATCTATATGCGCATGTCTCCACAAAAGGATTTAAATTTTGTAAGTGCAACCTTATTAAACTCTTATTCGTTTAAAAAGTTAATGCACTATGAGCTTTTTTTTACCTCTCCAACACGCTTGTTTCTGAGCACTTCAAGCCAATGTGAAACCCAGATATTGATCACAATTAGCTGAATTATCCTGGTGGGGACACCCATACATGGATCCTGTTGGGATTTCTACATCAGCAGGTGGAGTCAGTGTTCAGCCTGAGTTCCAGTCATCAACAGCTGATTTCCCTTTCTGGAGACACGTGCATATAGATTCTGTTAGTCCCAATTCACACAGGGGTGAACTGTCAGATGACATAGTTGCCTGACACGTGGCGCGCAGTGCAATGGAACCGTTCTAATAGGAGCGACTCAAGTCGCTCTGACTTAGAAAAAGGTTCCTGCACTATTTTGGGGTGACTTCGGAGCGGCTTGCATTGACTTCTATTAAAGGAGTCAATCCACGCTGCGGGCAGCTTCAGAGTCAGATGACTTTTAAGCCATCCCTGTGTGAACCGGCACTTAGGATCTGGTAAGCTGCCATCTATTTACTCCTTAACATGGTGGTGAAGCTTTTTTGGATATGTTAGCATTGAACTTTCATGTATGCAATGTTTTGGATGGACACTGTCATTTGATATAGCAGATGATTAATAGATAGACTAATTTATTTCATACACACGTTCTTTGTTACCAAAGTTGTTTGTAATACAACCATCATTTTGAACTCACCAACCAGTTTTTGCACCACTATTTTTTATTTTTCATTTCAGGGCTCTTGTTTTTCAGACTTTGTTTCTTCACTGGTTTGTTTCAATTATTTTGTATCAGTTGTTTATACACACATGGTACTTATGAGCCTTATGCACTTAATTTTAAAAGCGGACTTTATATATATATATACTACCACATTTATCGCATCCCACCAATCCTGGGATTTTTTTAGTGCAGCAGTCTTTAACTACATTGGCCAAGTGCACCCTTTTTAATTTTACACTTGCTATTGACTATGAAATTATTAATCATAGAAAAAAAAATGCATTTTTAGAAGCTTTATTTAGAGCTGCTAAAGAAACTGTACAAACATCAACCAAGAGGCTTTAGATGAGGTTTTCTCAAACTGGTGGCCCTCCAGCTGTTGCGGAACTACAAGTCCCATCATGCCTCTGCCTGAGGGAGTCATACTTGTAACTGTCACCCTTGCAATGCCTCATGGGACTTGTCATTTTGCAACACCTGGAGGGCCGCCAGTTTGAGAACCCTGCTTTGGATGGTAGTTGCATGAGTTATAGAGAGTATTGTGATTCATATCAGCAGTGTCTGCATTCCCCCAATTATTATTGCCAATAATGTTATGGTTCGAGAGGTGGCCTTGCCATGTAACAAAAAAAGAAAAGCAAACAGAATAATTAAACAATTATTCTGATTTGGTTCTGCCCACTCTGGCCCTGCTGCCATATCCTGTTAACTATTTTTACATTTTACTCTTAATATTTTTTTTTTCAATGAGATTTTTATTAAAGACTTAGTACAAAAATGAAAAATACAAACCTTAAAAACAAAAGTCAATGGACATCCCAGTCACCTGAGCCACAATATTATAACCCCGATACAGAAAGTACCAAGGTGTGGAGAAATTTTCCCTCATCCGCAAGGCAGCACCAACAACGGTCTGTTGCCGTCAGGCAGATTTAATGCAAGAGGTATGGCATCTTGTACCAATCAGTACGAATATTAGAAGCATTCCCCTGCATATGGAATTTAAGGGAACCCTTGTGTGTCAAGGTATTGATTCGCTCCCAGTCCTCTGCTTCCAGATGACAATCTAAGTCCTTCTCCCAAGCCTTACATGCAACCCCACTGTCAGGAGAAATAGTGGCCAAAAACAACGAATAAATCTCAGATACGAGATTAACTTATTGTCAGGGCTGGCTTAGCCCTTCCTTCTCTGGGCTGGCCGCTCAGCTGTCGGCTAATTGCCAGCTCTCTTCTCTCTCCACAGTTACCAGCTGTTCCTGATGATGCTCGTCTGACCTGCCTACTTAAAGCCTTCCAGCTCACTTCACCTTTGCCTTCGCCTTGGTAACATCAATAGAAACCATCTCCTGCGGTTTGTTTAAGGACTGGCTTGCTGACATCCCTTCTGGCTCCTTAACCTAATTGCTGTTGCTACTTGGATCCCTGACTTCTGGCCTGGCTGACTACTCACTCTGGTAACTGGACTCTGGCTATGCTTGACTACGCTTTTTCTAATTTACCTTTTTATTTTTATTAATAAACATGTGAGATTTAATTGTACTTCTGTCTCAGTCTGATTCATGGTTTCTGACACTTATGGGGATGACTGCGTGCAGATGGACTCAAAAGGTGTGCAATCTCTGGAAAAGCTCTCTTGACTTCCAAGGCCATTAAGGTAATGAAAGATTTGTAGGTAAATCCAGTCAGGGACATTAAAGCCCGGGACTTGGCTGTTAGACTCTTAATAAGAAGACTTACGCCGGGTACACATGACAAGACTTTCCGACAGACTAGGTCCGACGGTCTTCCCAATGGACATTTTCGGCGGAGTTCCGACGGACTTTCCGAACGAACGGACTTGGCCACACACAATCACACCAAAGTCCGATGGATTTGAATGTAATGACGTAGTCGGAAAAATTTGAAACATGTTCTAAATCTAAAGTCCGTCTGATTTTTCGACAGCAAAGGTTCGATAAAGCCCACACACGGTCGAATTGTCTGATGGATTTGTTCCGTCAGACCTTTGCTGTCGAAAAGTCCGGCCGTGTGTACATGGCATTAGATAAGAAGTGGTTATGCATGGTAGCTTGGAGCTTGTCTCTTGATATGCCTTTTTAGACTTTAAAAAAGGATATAAATGGACCTAGGATAGAAAACTGATATACAATAGATAATATCTTGTAACTGCTAGATCTTAGTATGATGTATGAAAAGTGAAAATCACTGTTACTTACTACTGCATGCATCTCCAGCTTGAAAGAGTTCTGTGGTTAAGAGAACCAGTCCATAGTATGAAAAGGCATTGGAAAACCTGGAGTATAAAAAAGTTATGTTATTTGTCTAGTCAGTCAGTATGAGATTTTTTTTACAGATAAGCTTCACAGTATGGAATGAATACCTGCATAATACCAAATATATCACATGGTCAATGTCTTTTGCATGGGGGAATTACTAAAACTGGAGCACTCAGAATCTGGTGCAGCTGTGCATGGTAGCCAATCAGCTTCTAACTGCAGCTTATTCAATTAAACTTTGACAATACAACCCCCGGAAGCTGATTGGTTTTTTATGCAGAGCTGCACCAGTTTTACACGCTACAGTTTTAGTAATCCCCCCCCCCCCCCCCCCACCACCACCACCACCTCATTGTGCTTGATTGCTTTATCTTCATTGTATCACAGTTTTACTCACCATAAGTTAGTATTAAAATAAGTTAGTTTTAAGCTGAAGAATGCCAAAGTCAGCCTGTTTCTTGTTTAATTTAGCACATGACATTGCTGATCTAGAGCACCTGATGTATAAGTTGAGAGATCCTAATGGCAGCTTTTATAATATTCTTTGCCACCCCCAGGAGACCTGCAGACCATGTTGTCAGGGAATGCTGCTGGTGGCTGCCATACTGAAACTGACGTGTGATATAACTTTTGTAAAAAAAAAAAAACATTAAAAAAAACCCATGCGGAACATGTCGAGCTATCTTGCTAACTAAAAATACGGACCCACATACCTGACACCACTCTCTGGGACTCTGAATATTTTTCTACTATTGGAGACCAAACCAATGGCTTTGTATTGTTAACTACTGTATTATATACTTTACTGGAGAATATCAGTGGTCAGGCAATATGGGTCAAGCAACACTATGTTTTATGTAAATAATTGCTGTACCTATGTGATTGTTTTATGTGTATGATATTTTTGATAATTAAATAATAAAATATTTCTAATACTTTATAGATTGAATACTCATGTGCCGTATAAAGTCCACCTATATTAGTATTACTAATATTAGTCTTTTTTCCTTATGTAACCCATATCGGGATGTTGGCACATTAATATTGGTGTGTTCGTAGTGTCACCCTACGATACGTACTATCTCCTCTAGACACTTCCTCATTCTCATAAAAAAAAAATATATTTTCTATAATGTTAGTACACCTTAAGAGCTTAAAGAGCTGATGTACTAGTTTCAGCCAGGATGACCTGGAAATTGATGAAGAACACTGGGTATTCCCTCTGATCTTAAAACCCTACTACTACTGAAATGTGTCAAACAGGTCAGGTGCCAGTAGTGAAGCTGGGGCCCCAGGTCTCCTTGCTGGAGCAAATTATCTATTTTGACCTTAGAGCCTGCTCCATATTAATGGCTGCCATAAAGAAATCCTGTAGTGCATGCATATACTATAAAGTAAGGTAGCAATTACATAGCAGGCACCAAGGTGTCAACCCATACTGGTACAGTGACAACCTGGCCCATTACAGCTTTGCTGGAGCCAAATAAAGTTCCTCTGCTGACTTTCTTAGGGTTCATAGTTTCATAGGGAATCCACTATGGGGAAGTGCTTAAAACTGGGTATACACGTTTAGTTTTTTCATTCAATCAGTGGGTTGAGTGGAAAAAAAAACTGACAGATCCCCAGATAAGCACAATGATGTGTGATGCAGGGATCTCTCATGCTGTACTAATGTATTCCGATAGAGGGGGGCACTTTCTTGACTTGGCACTTCAAGTTTATTTAACTTGTACTACCATTCTTGTGTATCAAACTTGCATAGAGGAACTTCAGCTGTGAACTAAATATCAGAAGAATAAAGGGTACCTCCAGTACATTGGGACTTTATGGGCAAGCTCAAATTATTGAATCAAATTACTATAAAAGTACAATGTTTATTCATAAATAATTGGAAACGGTGCATACATCACTACAAGATACATATAACAACGTGATATGAAAAAAACTCATGTAGGGCTGGTTATTGATGTGTAGTCTCTTCTCGTTATTCCCAGTGTTTCAGGAGCAAATATGAATCCCTTCTTCAGGGACATTTACAAAGAGAAGGTCCTGGATTTAGGACACTTTTTAACAGAACTTAACATTTGTTAAAAGCATAGAAACAGATGAAAGGTATGTACATGTTGCAGATGTTAATAACAGTGGAATCTACAAACCAACAGATCAGCCCGCAAAAGAGTGATCACAGATAAAAACAGCCAGCGTAATTCTGCACCAGGGTTTTGGATAATCCCCTAATGGGGGCCACCAAGGCCTCACAAGGGTCCCAGAACACAGGCAATTGATGGGCCAACTGGTGGGGAATGTAGAGAGGAGGAGGGAGGGTCATGGTTGTTGAGGAGTAGGGCAGTTATCACCAACAAGGATGTCTGAACATCATAATTGTCCCTGAATATACATATGGATGGAGAAAAAAGTCCCTATATGGGGGTATGTATTGTACCATAAATCAACCAATCCATATTGAGTGTAAAGATAGATAAGGCATGGAGAAAAGAATGCTGGAATATTGTGAGTTTAATGGAAGGTCCCCAACACAGCCTCTAAGCAATCCCTCGCTGGTCATCCTCTATAACTTGCATGCTCTCCATCTAACGTCATTGGCCTGCAATGACGCGGTGGAACATGCACTTGCTTGCAGCAGTCGCAATGCGTGTTCTGAATTGTATTTAGAGCAGCGTGTCTGTATAGGCAGATGCTGCTATCTAGGTGGATTGGGGAGAATGTCTCGGTTCTTGGAGCACACAAGGTAGGAACTAAGGACTTTTTTGACTATTATATTCCCATATTCATTAGGCACATTGGGGAGTTGACTTCTGGTGGTATTATGATACCGGTCTTTGGTGCTCCCCGTCTTGGGGACCTTCCTTTAAACTCTATACTCCAGCATTCTTTTCTCAAGGCCTTATCCATGGATTGGGTGATTTATGGTACAGTGCATATTTCCACATAGGGAGTTTATGTTGTCCATCCATATGTGCTATGACTGATTATTATGTATATGCAGGGATAATTATTATGTTCCCTCTGCTTTATTACTGTTTATCTACATTCTAGATGGGGTAGACATCCTTGTTGGCGCTAACTGCCCTACTCCTCAAAAACCATGACCCTCCCTCCCTCTCTCTACATTTCTCACCAGTTGGCTCATCAATCGGCTGTGTTCTGGGATCCTTGTGAAGAACATTTGAGGCCTTGGTGGCCCCCCATTTCCTTGGGGATCCACGCATAGGGGATTATCCTAAACCTTGATGCAGAATTACCTCTGGTTGTTTTTATCTGCGATGAGTCTTTTGTGGGCTGATCTGTTGGTATGTAGATTCCACTTATTAACATCTGCAACATGTGCATAGCCTTCATCTGTTTCTATGTTTTAACAAATGTTATGTTCTGTTATAGAATGTCTTAAATCTATGACCTTCTCATTGTAAATTTCCCTAAAGAAGGGATTCATATTTGCACCTAAAATGCGTCGGACATAATGAGAAGCAAGTGTTCACCAATAACCAATATCGCAAAAATTTAGCAGATGCCCAGCAGTTAGTATAAAGTGACCCCAGACAGTATTCTATCAAAAATAAGTATAATTTATTGGACATAAGATTATTAAAAATGTAAATTCAAAACCTCCACCACACATAACAACATTGCTATAAATTAATTAAAATGAAACACATATAGAGTCCAGGAAGCACAGTCTCATAGGGACAGGTGATTGTGTCCTCTGTTCACTGTGTGTATAAAGGATAATCGAGCAGGCAGCTCGGGGGGGGGGGGGGTGAATCAAGGGGGGTAAAAGTAACAGTGACAGGGAATCACCCATTCTGAGGAGTATCAATAAGGGTAAATTGGTATGTAAATATTTATAATGAATAACAATATTTGTAAGACCAGACTCTCTTCATACAGATGCAGGTAAGGATTGAAGGCAGTGATGGAGCGGAAGCATATGGTTGTATCTCTTTTTCCCCTTAACTTAGATCTCGTCAGCTGACACAGATGCAAGTAGGGATTGAAGGCAGTAATACATATTTGGACACTTTTTCCTTTCTGAAAGTAGAAGTGGTAAGAAGTCCATTCTTTATGCTAATATTCAGATCTAGAAAGGGAATTCAAATGTTGATAGAACTCTCCAACAGATTGAAAAATGTTGGATTTTTGAACTGGGTACACTTTTTTCAAAGGCAATGGACCATGGATTAAAGTTCGGTGTCTTCCTAGAAAAATAAGGCTCTTCTGGCCACCATCTGAGGATATGGCCCTATTATCCTAGCCAATTGGGGGTCCGCTGTGAGTAATGTTTACTTAGGGTTTCTTTGACTTCTATCCATTATGTACCATTTTTGGTAATATATCTAATCTGCTCAGATTTAGAAGTAACCTCTAAACCTTTTTTTAAGTCATAAGTTTCCTTTCTGTATCATATGCCCTTTTCTTAGCCCTCTGTAGGGTTCTATGGAAATACCCTCTCTCTCTGAACGTGTGTAGAGGAACTTCGCTTCCTTTCTAAACTGTTCCAATTCACTTCAGTTTCCTTTCTGAAATTAGAAGTGGTAAGAAGTCCATTCTTTATGCTAATATTCAGATCTAGAAAGGGAATTCAGATCTTGATAGGACCCTCAAACAGACTGAAAAACGTTGGATTTTTGAACTGGGTACACTTTTTCCAAAAGGAATGAACCGTGAATTAAAGTTTGGTGTCTTCCTAGAAAAATAAGGCATATGAAGGCATGGATCCATAATTTGTGGTGAGCATGATTAGACTGCATTGTCATTGACTGCAAGGATTGGAGTTATACTCCTGCCTACGTATCTTACAAACAACTATCTCCAATGCTAACCACACATGAAGATTTTTGTCCCATATCTGTGTCACAGTCATCGCTGTGGATTGCACATACATGTACCAATCATATCTATATCGGCTGACGAGATCTGAGTTAAGGGAGAAAAAGAGATAAACACATGCTTCCGCCCCATTACTGCCTTCAATCCTCACCTGCATCTGCATGAAGAGAGTCTGGTCTTACACGTATTGTTATTCATTATGAATGTTTACATATCCGATTTACCCTTGCATTGATACTCCTCCAAATGGGCAACTCGCTGTCACTCTGTGTTACTTTCTGATTCACCCCCCCTTGATGGACTCAGCAATTAGCTGCCTGCTCGATTATCCTTTATATGCACAGTGAACAGAGGACACAATCACCTGTCCCTATGAGTCTGTGCTTCTTGGACTATATGTGTTTCATTTTAATTCATTTATAACAACGTTGTTATGTGTGGTGGAGGTTTTGAATTGACATTTTTTTGTCCTCTATTTTTCAATAATCTTATGTCCAATAAATTATACTTATTCTTGATAGCATACTGTTTGGGGTCACTTTATACCAGCTCCTGGGCATCTGCTCGATTTATGCGATATTGTTTTCCTGGTTTGTTGATCCACTCATGGCTTTGTGGAATGGCAGATGCAACACAAGTCCTCCTGATGATTTCCCTTTATTAAGATGAGTCATTCTATCTGACTTTGCACATCAATAACCAACCCTACATGAGCCTTTTCATATAATGTTGTTATATGTATCGTATGGTGATGTATGTACCAATGTTTTTAATTGTGTATGAATAAACTTCATACTTTTATAGTAAATCTATTCAATAATTTGAGATTGCCCATAAAGTCCCAATGTACTGGGGGGTACCCCAGTTCCAAATTTAAGGGATGTTGGCAACAAAATTGGGCTCTACCACTGTGATTTAATCCATCTGAACTAAATATCAGGGCATTAAAATGTATGTATAACCAAAACATTTTTTAGTTTAGGATATTGTAGGGAACAGCTAAATCCCTTGCTACCGGTAGTTCATTTGTTTGCTGTTTGTGTTTTAATGGGGCTTCCCTTCACTTCCTGCTCCAGAGACACTACAAGAAGTTAGATGAAATCTCCCAAATTGAGGGGAATTCCCTTGTTAGACAATTGTCCTAGGAACGGGTGTACCTATTCCAAAATTTGTTAAGTTTGTTAAATTTGTTAATTTGTTAAAATTTGTTAAAACTTAAGTTTTGGGAACAACTCTCAAATTTAGCATGTACCATCATTTACTCTTTTAGTCATCAGGAATGGTGACTCTCCCCAACTGGGTCACATACAGCAATAAACTTGGCCATGGGTCTACCTCTTGCCAACGCCATCCTAAACTAAAACAAAAAAATTTTACCTAAAGATTATTTCTAATGCCTTGTACACACAGTCAGACTTTCTGACGGAAAATGTATGATCTGATCTTGTTGTCGGAAAATCCGATCATGTGTGGGCTCCATCTGACTTTTTGTGTCGGAATTTCCGACACACAAAGTTTGAGAGCTGGATCTAAAATTTTCCCACAACAAAATCTGATCGTTTAAATTCCAATTGTGTGTAGACAATTCCAACGGACAAAGTGCCACGCATGCTCAGAATAAATTATGAGACGAAAGCTATTGGCTACCCCTCTTTATAGTCCCGTCTAATGTGTTCTACGTCACTGCGTTCTAAACGATCGGATTTTCCGACAACTTTGTGCGACCGTGTGTATGCAAGACAAGTTTGAGCCAACATCAACATGTCCGACCATGTGTACAGGGCATAACTCTTCTGGTTAAACAGTTCACAACACTGTTTAATATGTTTAATATGTTCACTGTTCCATAGATGGCTCTAGTTTAAACTACGCCATACTACAGCCCACCACAAGACAGAAATATGATCTGCAAAGGAAACCAAGATGGCTGGCTGGAAACTGCCACATCCTACTCTCAGATATTCTTTAGACATGCACATCCACCTGTGTCCCTTTTACACAAATTGACACCCAGAACAGCACTCTTTAGGTATCAGTATCCCTCACTTGTCCTAAATGTACACATTTAATGGGAAGCTCTAACTCAGCACCCTCTAACATATTCAAATCTGTCTTTAAGACATATGAGCTTTACCACTTACCATATAAACCAAAGCAACAGTGTTGTACATCGAAACTGAGGTGTAAAAAGATCTCGTATTTTACCACGATCTTCCTGTAAAATAGATACTACATTTACTTGCCAGTGCAATTTAGCTCCTAATGAGGGAAGTTTTGGTAAAACATAAACGTAAAAAAAATAATTAAATCAATAGACAACAATAAGTATGCTATAAAGGTGTCAAGCTATACTGGTAAAGTTTGATAGACCTCAAGAAGCCTTATTCGGGGGCTTTCTGAGTGCCCTTTAAGTACAAGCAAAGATACAAAACGAAATAAAAAAAACATCCACTAATTTCTATTTGATACAAAAATATGATTAAAAAAAATTATCCCACAAAAATCATAAGTACAAACATGGCTTGTACATTCATACAAGTGTCATATTTGTTATATAAAACACAACCCCCACCCCCTGTTAACATGTTTAAAGGGGTTGTAATGGTAAATATTTTTTCACCTTAATGCATAGAAAAAACATCTGACAGTGCCAGCCCCCCCCCCTTTTTACTTACCTGACCCCTCGAAAGTCCCGCGCTCGCCTCCGACATCCTCTTCACCGCTCAGCCTGGCCACTGATTGGCTAGAGTGGATGGATTGAAAGCAGCACATCCATTGGCTCGCGCTGCTGTCTATCACATCCAATGATGCGGTGCGCCAGGGGTGGGGCCGAGTGATACCGCGAGCAGCTATAGCCACCAGCTGTATCACGGGAGCGCGCCCGCAAGTGCTTCTCACCATGCGAGCGAGCTCGCATAAACGTGAGAAGTACTTGCAGGGGGAAGCTGAGACAGCCACCGAGGGACCCCAGAAGACCAGGTTGGGGGGCCACTCTGTGCAAAACGAGCTGCACAGTGGAGGTAAGTATAACATGTTTGTTATTTAAAAAAATAAAAAAATTTACTTTACAACCCCTTTAAATATAAATTTACATGTCCTCAACACATTTTACAGAATGATCTACTTCCTCTGGAGTTGATAATATTTTAGATCCCATACAATAATATTTCTTTATTTAAATGTTCAACCATGTGTTCCTGATCATAGAAGTTCAAGTGGAACGTTACTCAGAAAACCTTGATAAAAAATAATCGTTTTTTTTTAGCAATGAACATACATTTAATACTAATATTTAAGCTACCAAAATTAGTCTGTGCTTTAAATTGCCTCTAGCATTGTTCCTGTTTCTTTTTAACGGAGACTGCTATTTTGCTGAAGCCCAGAGCCCCTTAGCAGCAGTAAATCTTTAGGCTGTCAGCAGATCGGCCTCTACATTTTTGACACAGTTCCGAAAAATAGAAAGCAACTGAGCATGTGCAGAGCAGGGTGAGATGCTGTTTTACTGCATTTTAAACAGTACAGGCACTTATGTTTAATGTTTTACATAGCTATACCTGCAAAAGGGGAGAGCCTGAAGTCATCTAGCAGGACTTAATTTTCTGACTAAAGTTCCACTTTAACCGCTTCCCGACCGCCTCACGCAGATATACTGCGGCAGAAGGGCACTTACACGCAGATTAATGTACCTGTATGTGGCCCTATAAGAGGCAGCTTGCGGGTGCACCCACCGGGAGCTTCGTGAGCGCGTTCGCGGGTCCCGCGTACTCGATGTCCTTGGGGATGCCAGTGATCATCTCACAGAGAAGAAGAATGGGGAAATGCTAATGTAGTAACAAGCATTTCCCCGTTCTGCCTAGTGACAGTGTCACTGATCACAGCTCCATGTAATCGGGAGTGGTGATCAGTGTTGTGTCAAACACAGCCCTCCCCCCCCCACAGTTAGAATCACTCCCTAGGACACACTTAACCCCTACACCGCCACCTAGTGGTTAACCCTTTCACTGCCAGTCACATTTACACAGTAAATCAATGCATTTTTAATTGCACTGATCACTGTATAAATGTGAATGGTCCTAAAATCATGCCAAAAGTGTCTGATCTGTCCGCCATAATGTCGTAGTCACGATAAAAATCGCTGATCACTGCCATTACTAATAAAAAAAATTTAATAAAGATGCCATAAAACTATCCTCTATTTTGTAAATGCTATAACTTTTTTGCAAACCAATCAATAAATGCTTACTGAGATTTTTTTTCCCCAAAAATATGTAGAAGAATACGTATTAGCTTAAACTGAGGGAAAAAAAATTTTTTATATATATTTCTTGGGTATATTTATTATAGCAAAAAGTAAAAAATAATGCGTTTTTCTCAAAATTTTCACTATTTGTTTGTTTATAGTACAAAAAATAAAAACCACAGAGGTGATCAAATACCACCAAAAGAAAGCTCTATTTGTGGGGGAAAAAAAGGACATCAATTTTGCAACCGCGCAATTGTCAGTTAAAGCGACGCCGTGCCAAATCGCAAAAAACGCTCTGGTCTTTGGCCAGCCAAATGGTCCGGGGTTTAATTGGTTAAACTTAAAGGGTCTTTCTCTACTCATGTGAAAAAGAAATGAATAAGAATGGTCTGAAGAGCTAAACCAACATGTTGGGAGAATGCGTCTGCTGAAGGCCAATAGACAATCATTTCTGAACCCACACACCAATCAACTGCCACTATATTGTCAACCAAATACACATAACAAATACATACCTGTCTAGATAAAATGAGTTTCCCTAGAGGCATTGGAGCACCGTTCTCAGTTGCAATACGCTTCAAAGTAGCAAGAGCTTTCTCTTGATTCCCAGACAGAACATCATACCTTGCACTCTCTGGCAACCACTAGAAAACAGCAGACAAAAAAATGATATACACATGCTCTACAGAACAATTCTAAGTGAACAATCATTCATACTCACCTATGTGGCTGCAGCATCAGCATCAATCCGATACTGCAGCTGTCCCCCACTGCTTCTAAGACCGATAACTGAGCAATCACATGACAGCTGATTGCCCACTTCCTGGTCTTCATCAGCAGAGACTGGTGACTGTCAGTCTCTGGTTCTCTTCTCTGCCCCTTCAGCGCTCACTGGAGTGCCGGGCTGTGGAGGGAGGGAGGGGGGCGGAAGCAGCTGGCTCCGGCTCTCAGCGTACCGCTGAGAGCCTGAACCAACTGCCAGTCGGGCATCTGGTGGATCTCAACATTATTGTTGGGATCCCTACAGAGCCTGGATCGGCTCTGTGACATCAGCTGACAGCAGGCTTTAGCTGAAACTAGGTCACAGGAGTGCAGAACTAAGTGCACTCCTGTAATTCACAGAAGAAGTATGGCCTAAGAGATTTGGCCATATTTCTCCTTTAAATTCCTGGGTCTGCAGACCTATTGTGGGCATGAGAGGTTTCCACGCTCTCTACTGGACCTTCATTTTTTTAGGTTATATAGAATACAGCATTAAGTATAGAAACATACGATTGGCAGCAACACTAACAATTGTCAAGTAGGCAGATAATCAAGAATAACAGAGAGATCCTAATGTTGCAATATCCCTGACATATGAGACCAAG
This sequence comes from Lithobates pipiens, assembly GCF_037356315.1. Taxonomy (NCBI): domain Eukaryota; kingdom Metazoa; phylum Chordata; class Amphibia; order Anura; family Ranidae; genus Lithobates; species Lithobates pipiens. Next base: position 14,508,714 of record NW_027507790.1, read on the forward strand.
GTCTGGCTCACCAGGATCCAACTATAGCTAATATATTTCTTTTGGGTAGATTGACTATTTCAACTGGCATCGGTAGGTTTAAAATCACTACTGAAAATTTTGAATTACCGGTACTCTAGTGAGTTTCAGTTTCGGGAGAATGAGGGCATATCAGTATGTATGTGTATTGATGGACCCAGGGGCAGACTGACCATTGGGGCACTCGGGCACTGCTCGAGGGCCCCATGCCACTAGGGGGCCCCATCAGGGTTGCCAGCCTCAATAAAACCAGGGGCAGTATGTGTCTCTGTGTGTGTATACTGTATGTGTGTGTGGGTGTGTATACTGTGTGGCCCCATAATCTCCTATTGCTCGGGGGCCCCATAATCTTCTATTGCCCGGGGGCCCCATAATCTTCTATTGCCCAGGGGCCCCATGAGTTCTCAGTCCACCCCTGGATGGACCTGCCCCACCACTCTCACCTGGACAGAAAACTGTAGAACTAGTAAATTTTGATATGCACTCCATTAGCGAAACACTTGTAGAAAATAATTAAAGGCTCATTATTTATTCTGCAAACGTATCAAATATATAAAAGTAACCTGAAGGATAAATAAATGTGATTTGAATTATTAAATACTTACAAAGCACATAATGGCAAAAATCATGAGGGGGAGGGCAGACAGTATAAGAAGCCAGCGCCATCCCAATGTGGGCATCACAAAAATAGCTAGTAGAACCTCAAACACAGTGCCAATAGCCCAGAAAATCTGCAATAAAAACATTAATAACATGAATCCAAGCTTGTCAATGTAGCACTACAAAGCAAACACACATTTTTCGAAATCTTTTAATACCGCTGTTTAGCTAAAACATTAGTAACCTGTTCATTTTAAGAACCCTTGTTAGAACTGATTGACAGCGATTTCTACTAACTGTAGTTTGCTGTCTGCTAATTTTTTATAAAAAAAACTACCCAAGTACGTCACCAAATATGTAGACACTCACATAGTTCCAAAAAATGCCTCAATGGGTAAACATTATCTTCTTTGGCAAGGAAAATACAAAATGATGAACATTGTATCGGAGAAGTATGTACAGGTTCAAAGCGGAAGTTTTGTGTTTTTCAGAGTGCCCATTTTGAGTCATTATTCATTTTGATTATAATATTTTTATACTTTATCATTTTTAACATAAAGTGATTATATATATATATTGTGGCAGCAGGCAGGTAAAGTCACCTGGTTGTATCCAGGATGGGAAATATGTGTGCCCTAGATTCAGGCTTTATGCAGACTTGTACAACTAGAGGGGAAGAGTTAATGAGCCCAGCTGAAGTAAATGGGCTCATTAAGACCTCTACAAAAAACCCCAGCATGCTTAGGGAGATGCTCCATCCTGGAACCAGTTTTGTGTTGTATAGACTGGGGAGTGTGATATCTGTTCTGTGCGGTGAGTTAACGCCTGTGTGGCAAACCTTTACAACAGAGGCAGGGACTGGTACAGCACAAGGCTGCACCCAGTTGTTAGACAGGGAATCTAAGTGTGTAGTTAGAGGTCAAGCTGACCAGGATTTATTTTCATGTTTTATTTTTGTTTGGCTGTTATATGCATCACTGCATGTAGCATAAATAAACCGGATCTTTTGTTTTTTGCACCTACAACGCTGTCTGCTGTGCCTGATTTTGTGTTGTGAACCCATCCAGGGGGTCACACACACCCGCTGCCGAGCTAACCCCTCACAGTATATATATATATATATATACACACACACACACACACACACTGTATTAGCAAAAGTATTGGGACACATGCCTTTACACACACATGAACTTTAATGGCATCCCAGTCTTAGTCCATAGGGTTCAATATTGAGTTGGCCCACTCTTTGCAGCTATAACAGCTTCAACTCTTCTGGGAAGGCTGCCCACAAGGTTTAGGAGTGTGTCTATGGGAATGTTTGACCATTCTTCCAGAAGTGCATTTGTGAGGTCAGGCACTGATGTGGACAGAAAGGCCTGGTTCGCAGTCTCCGCTCAAATTTACCCCAAAGGTGTTCTATCTGGTTGAGGTTAGAACTCTGTGCAAACCAGTCAAGTTCTTCCACGTCAAACTCACTCATCCATGTCTTTATGGACCTTGCTTTGCACACTGGTGCACAGTCATGTTGGAACAGGAAGGGGCCATACCCAAACTGTTCCCCACAAAGTTGGGAGCATGAAATTGTCCAAAATGTCTTGGTATGCTGATGCCTTAAGAGCACCCTTCACTAGGAACTAAGGGGCCAAGCTCAACCCCTGAAAAACAACCCCACACCATAACCCCCCCCCCCCCGCCCCCCAAATGATTTGGACCAGCGCACAAAGCAAGGTGCATCACTGATCAGTGTATTCTAGCACTGAAGTCCTGCTGTTAGGATGGAATAGAGCAGCGGAGAGGAATCCTGCATCCACTTCAAATGTGTGGATGGGGAAACCTGGCTGATCAAAAAAAATAACAGATTAATGGCCAGCTTTAGTCAGCTAACCCTTAGCCCTTGTACACATGGTCGGAGATTCCGACAACCAAATCCGTCGGATTTTGTCCGACGGATCTTGTCCGAAACTGTTGCATACACACGGTCGGACAAAGTTGTCGGAAAATCCGATCTTTCAGAACGTGATGACGTAATTTCGTTACGATGGGACTACGTTCAGGCTAGTAGCCAATAGCTTTGATGTAGGAATTTGATCTGAGCATGCGTGGCACTTTGTCCGATCGGAATTCTCTACACCTGATCGGAGTATGTCCGATCGGAGCATTTTGTCGGAAAATATTTCCGGCAAGTTGGAAAAGTTGGTACGACGGATATTCAGACGGAAACAGTCCTATGCAGACCACACACAGTCGGAATATCCGACAAAATGCTCCGATCGGACACATTCCATCGGAATCTCCGATCGTGTGTACAAGGGCATAGACTTTCATTGTGAGAAGGATCAGTAAACCACAACTAATGTGTAGTACTGCAAAAGTAGAACATGCATATGTAATGTGCAAAAATGGCTAAACCCATATGTATGTGTATATATATATATATATATATATATATATACATACATATGTGTGTATATATATATATATATATATATATATATATATATATATATATATATATATATATATATATATATATATATACAGTGCCTTGCGAAAGTATTCGGCCCCCTTGAACTTTTCAACCTTTTGCCACATTTCAGGCTTCAAACATAAAGATATAACATTTTAATTTTTTGTGAAGAATCACCAACAAGTGGGACACAATTGTGAAGTGGAACGAAATCTATTGGATATTTTAAACTATTTTAGCAAATAAAAAACTGAAAAGTGGTGCGTGCAAAATTATTTGGCCCCTTTACTTTCAGTGCAGCAAACTCACTCCAGAAGTTCAGCGAGGATCTCTGAATGATCCAATGTTGTCCTAAATGACTGATGGTGATAAATAGAATCCACCTGTGTGTAATCAAGTCTCTGTATAAATACACCTGCTCTGTGATAGTCTCAGGGTTCTGTTGAAAGCGCATAGAGCATCATGAAGACCAAGGAACACACCAGGCAGGTCCGTAATACTGTTGTGTAGAAGTTTAAAGCCGGATTTGGATACAAAAAGATTTCCCAAGCTTTAAACATCCCAAGGAGCACTGTGCAAGCGATCATTTTGAAATAGAAGGAGTATCAGACCACTGCAAATCTACCAAGACCTGGCTGTCCTTCTAAACTTTCAGCTCAGACAAGGAGAAGACTGATCAGAGATGCAGCCAAGAGACCCATTATCACTCTGGATGAACTGCAGAGAACTACAGCTGAGGTGGGAGAGTCTGTCCATAGGACAACAATCAGTCATACACTGCACAAATCTGGCCTTTATTGAAGAGTGGCAAGAAGAAAGACATTTCTCAAAGATATCCATAAAAAGTCTTGCCTAAAGTTTGCCACAAGCCACCTGGGAGACACACCAAACATGTGGAAGAAGGTGCTCTGGTCAGATGAAACCAAAATCAAACTTTTTGCCCACAATGCAAAACGATATGTTTGGCGTAAAAGCAACACAGCTCATCACCCTCAACACATCATCCCCACTGTCAAACATGGTGGTGGCAGCATCATGGTTTGGGCCTGCTTTTCTTCAGCAGGGACAGGGAAGATGGTTAAAATTGAGGGGAAGATGGATGCAGCCAAATACAGGACCATTCTGGATGAAAACTTGTTGGAGTCTGCAAAAGACCTGAAACTGGGACGGAGATTTATCTTCCAACAAGACAATGATCCCAAACATACAGCAAAATCTACAAAGGAATGGTTCACAAATAAACGTATCCAGGTGTTAGAATGGCCAAGTCAAAGTCCAGACCTGAATCCAATCGAGAATCTGTGGAAAGAGCTGAAAACTGCTGTTCACAAACGCTCTCCATCCAACCTCACTGAGCTCGAGCTGTTTTGCAAGGAAGAATGGGCAAGAATTTCAGTCTCTCGATGTGCAAAACTGATAGAGCCATACCCCAAGCGACTTGCAGGTGTAATCGCAGCAAAAGGTGGCTCTACAAAGTATTAACGCAAGGGGGCCGAATAATTTTGCACGCCCCACTTTTCATTTTTTTATTAGTTAAAAAAGTTTCAAAAATCCAATAGATTTCGTTCCACTTCACAATTGTGTCCCACTTGTTGGTGATTCTTCACAAAAAATAGAAATTTTATATCTTTATGTTTGAAGCCTGAAATGTGGCAAAAGTTTGAAAAGTTCAAGGGGGCCGAATACTTTCGCAAGGCACTGTATATGTATATATATATATATATATATATATATATATATATATATGTATATATATATATATATATATATATATATATATGTATATATATATATATATATATATATATATGTATATATATATATATATATATATATATATATATATATATATATATATGTATATATATATATATATATATATATATATATATATATATATATATAATTTCATAAAATAACCTTTAATTGGCATTAAAATGTAAACCATTAGAATCAGCTCACCTCAATTAACAGGATACACTTTGCACGAGCTTTCATTGGAAGGAATTCTGCATACAGGGTTACTCTGTCATGATACAAGGAAAAAAAATGAAATCACTGCTCATATCAAGGTTAGAAAAAAAGAAAGAAAAGAGACCTTTCCCCTGCTGTTGTGTCCCGCTTTTAAAGCGGGAGTCCACCGGGACTCCGCGTTTTTTTTTTTTTTTTTAAAAGCCAGCAGCTACAAATACTGCAGCTGCTGACTTTTAAATAGTGACACTTACCTGTCCAGCGCGCCCGCGATGTCGGCACCTGAAGCCGATCGCTCGCTCGGCTGCCGGGTCCCGCCGCCATCTTGGGTATGGGAATCAGGAAATGGAGCCTTTCGGCTTCATTTCCCGGGTTCCGTACTGCGCATGCGCGAGCCGCGCGGCGCAATCCGGACGGTCCCCGCTGCCTCTGGGAGCTGTGTGTTTCCCAGCAGGCAGCGGGGCACTTGCTGAAGGGGGCGGGCGCTTGCGGAACGGGGGCGTAACGTACGCCCGTTCCGCAGAGAGCTAGCCCGGAAGTGGGTGCAGTTACCTGGATTATCCAGGTAACTGCACCCCCCTCCCCCCTGAAAGGTGCCGATTGTGGCGCCGGAGGGGGGGGGGATTCCGATGAGCGGAGGTCCATTTTAGGGTGGACCTCCGCTTTAACTTGCGTACCAACACCAGGAAAAAAGAAAAGTAGCTACCTTAGGTTTTCGGTGAACACATAGGACATTTGATTAATATCAAAAATATTTTTATGTCTTTCTATACATAAAACAATAAACCTTGATTGAATTGCATCAATCGATCATAGATGTTTACACAACATTAACCAAACATGACCCAAAGATCATCCTTATCTGCACAGTTCATACACCCTGACTTTCAACAGACAAAACCAGACATGCTCATACATACAACAATAAAACAGATAGAGGCGCCTCCTATGGCCATACATGTGGTGATATACCGAGTATGATCAAATTGTAGATTAAGGCTTACCTGTAGGTCAAAGAAATATCTCCTAAACCTACACGATTTAGGAGATATTTGCTTTAAGACTAAGCGCGCTGCCGTCAACGGCGTTATGCCGCGCGTGGTGGCTCCCGTGCGCATGCGCGGGAGTGACATCATCGCGTCTTCACCGAATGACAGCGGCAGAGCAGCGAGACCCACCGAGAAGATGGATGCGCCGGACTACAGGGGACAGCGGTGACTTCGCTGGCTCCTGTGTCAGGTAAGTGACACATAATGGACTACTATGCGATGCATAGTAGTCCATTATGCTTTACCTTTGTAGGGAATGAAAGAGGAAGTAAACTCATCAGGGTTTACTTCCTCTTTAATGATCTACCAGCCATAGTTGCGACTTAAAAAACCAAAGCCAACAAAAATTCCCAGCTCAACATACCAGCGAGCCTGCAACCAACCAAATTATCCTGTAACACTTTGTGGTAAAAACAGCAGTTTAGTTAGCATACATTTGCAAATACATACATAAGCTGCAGAGCCACTTCACTGCACCTGAGTATTTAAAGGCAGTCCTAACTCAGTACATTTTTGAGAGACTCCATAGTAGAAGCACATGCATTCTAATGGATATGCAGAGAGCAGGTGAGCCTAGAGGGAGCCCACCTCTCCTTAACAGCAAAGGGGCGCACTGGACACCGAGCATATAGCACAATGGTAGAAAAAGTTTATCTGGATTAACCTCAGTGTCGGGAGAAGGCATTTAAGAATGTAAGCAGGCATTTTGTTATTTGCTTTTAAACGTATTAAACAATGTTATGCTATGGTTCCCTTTTTTTCTTATTTTTGATAGCTTCTATGAAGGAGAGATAGATTTAAACATAAAGTCTCCTGATATCTGTATTGATGTTCAAGCAAGTCTAAACACACTACCTACTCAAGCACTGTTTGACCTTCTTTTTAATTAAAGAGGTCATAGCCGTCTGGTGAGTAGGCAATCTTTATCCAGCACATCGGGTGTATTTTGCAGATTCACTGCCATATGATGAAGGTGTCATTATTTCATGTCACTTTGGAAAATTATCACTAAACAATATATGGCCTTCACAAAGGACTGGATTATCTTCTAATTTTATCCACAACATATATTGAGCATGTTGCACTTTATTTATGAATATGAGATTGACAATTGTGCAATATATCATTGTTGTATTTATTGTGTTTACATGATTGGATAATTAGTGCCCCCTCACTCCTGATTACCACTTGGCTGGTAAGTTGAGCAGGGAATTTTCTTTGGTTTTGGTTTACATGAGTTGCCCTTCCATGTGCTCCTTGCTACGAATGGCCAGTTATAGGTGCAGTCAATGGCCATTTGCTTGTATAGTTGTGACTTAAGCCCAAGCCCTATTGCCTACATATTTTTGCAACTGCCCATTTGTTGCCCCCATGTTGTCAACATTGCCAATTTGGTGTTTACATATTGTCAGGATTGAAAGTTTGTTACCCATGTGTGGTAATATTTGCCGGTTATGTACTGTCATTCTGCCATCTTTTTCTGCATATTGTCAAGTCAGTTATTTGTTTAGAGGATCATATACTATAATTGAATACCCTGCTGGTTTGTCACTATCAAACCACAGCACTGTTAGTCCTATATTTTATGTGCATCGCAATTAAAGCATCGCAATTAAAAAGCGGAAGTAAAGTCCCGCTGTCAAAAACTGTGAGCCGGCAGGTTGTTTATTGTAGAAGAGACATGAAATTTTTGGTTTTAAATGAAATTTGGTTTAAATGAAGTTTAAATGAAATGCAGTCAAACACAGTGTAAATATACATTTTAAAAAAAGTCCTGGATTTAGGCAACTTACGACTGAGGGACTCCTCCAATCCCAAAACCAACCAATCCTCTAAGCACAAGAATCCAACTATAGACTGGAGCAAATGCACTGAGGATCCCATAATACAAAGTCCAGAATACGCTAATCTTTAGACCCTATGCAAGAGAGAAAATGTAGATACAAAACATAATTAAACACAATGTAGAGCTCAATGCCTAGAAACGTCAATCGGGAAATCATAATATTAATATCTTTAGTGAGCTTATATAATTATTAAATGATCCTGTCACCAACACTTACTGTCTTTCTGCCATACTGGTCAGAGACATTACCCCAGAGGGAAGAGCTTGACATCATTCCTATAAAGACAACCTAGGAATAAAACAGAAAAAAACAACATAAGCATTCTTGGTACTGCCTGCAGTGTCCTTCACTGTATGGAAATGAGACTGTAAGGCACAAAAACATGCCAAAAATTGATCTATAGGACCAACAAGTTTGCGCAGATAGGCTGCAGAATTAGGGGTAAAGGCTCTTGTAGTAAAATAAGAGTTTTATTTTCTTATTCTAAAAAAGAGGCAGAATGCTAATTAAAATTAATGTGGAATATTTTAAAAATGAATAAAAAAAAATATAGAATCACTAATATTTATCAACATTCATGATGGCCTATTTCCTTACCAGGACTGTTATTGGTCTGTCTCAACCACTTAACTAGTTTATGCCGAATGCCATACCAGTACACACATCATAAAAGGCTAGTAATCTGTAGCTCACTTCTCACAGCTCAGCTCTTATATACTTAACAGAAGTGATTACATACTGGTTCAGTATCTGAAACCCTGTCTCAATAAACACACAAATGGGTACTCAATAAACGATGAGAGTGATTTACTGAAATGTAAGATAAAATTAAACTGCGCTTATCTACTGCACTACTATCTGTTTAAAGCAGTATTAAACTCCAATTTTGCAGGTAGGTGGTTGATGCCACAATGTCCTAGTATGCACCGCATATTAGCACATTATGACAGACTCACCTGTGAAACAAAGCCATACAGCGCTGAGGTGTCACTGTCACCCGGCTTCCTTCTGGGTTTGCGCTATTGTCACTACTGTCCATGCGCATGGGAGTCACCATCACAGCCCGGCGCTCTATGCAATCATAGCATAGGCAGTGTTCCGTGACCGCAGATGTAACTGTGCATGAAGGAGTGATATCATTGACCGGAGCCAACATCTAAATCTAGTAAAGAGCCCAGCCTAAAAAATATTTTAAAGGTACTTTCAAGGAAGACATACATCATTAATACATTGGAAAGTACAAAAGTTGGGCTTCAAATTGCTTTAAGTGCAGGGGAGAAAATAGCTGCAAACAGAGCAAAGTGAAGTTTGTCTATAAAGTGGTAGTAAACTCTCCAAAAAAAAAATAAAGAAAAAATCTAATAAAACATATATATATATATATATATATATATATATATATATATATATATATATATATATATATATATATATATATATATATATATATATAAAGCACATTAGAACAGACTTACACATAAAGCAGATTCATCCACCTGCATGCTGTCACCACTGCAGGGCTTCCATCTTCACCCTTCCTTCAGAGTTCACATGCTACGGCTGTTTGAATGGCCAAGCTGCGATAAAGTCACTCCCGTGCATTCACACACAAATCATAATCGCAGTACAGTGCTCTGAATGGATGAATGTGCGAGTGATGTCACCAGCTGCTACAAGTGTGAATATCTCCTAAACGATGCGTGTTTAGGAGATATTCACTGTACCTACAGGTAAACCTTATTATAGGCTTACCTGACGATACAAATGCCTACTATCCAAAAAAAATGTATTCTGGGTTTTTTTTTTTTTTTTTTGTAGTGCCCTGGGTTTTTTTTTGTTTCATAACAGAACGTAAGGAAAGGTAAGGAAAACAATTTTTTTGCCTTTTTTTCTATTATAGTAAAAAAAAAAAAAAAAAGCTGTGACTATTAAACACCACGTTAAGAAAGCTATCTGTCTCAAAAAATTAAATTAAAAGAATTGGGGTACAGTGTTGCATGGCAGGTTAAGTGTTGATCAAACTTTCACAGCCTTGAAAACTAAAAAATGGCCTGGTAAAGAAGGGGTATATAAAGACTGGTTCTCAAGTGATTAAAGTAGAACTATAGCACTTAATTAGAAGTGCATCTACACCATCAGTTTTCTCTGTGCCACTGCAAAATCTGCAAAAAACCTGTTGAGCCTGCTAGTAAAGTCTACATAATGCATTTCCTGTAATGGTTTAGCAACAATGCTGCACTGCTTCTGAATTCACAGTAGAGTTGCCGCACTCATTTGGTTGTTTGCTTGCACTACATTGGTTTAAATAAATGTTGCAGGGGCATGCAATTAAAGTGTTTCACAAGTCACAATGGACACTTGGCCACACCTAGTCTTTCCCACTGCTTTCTGAATTAATAGCACTGTTTCTGTTGTTGAAGCCCACCTACTGAGCTGTGTCTGGGTGGGGGGAGGGGGGTGCATGTGAGACACAACTGAGTGTTGGTTCACATCAATGAGGCTTCAAAGTCATATGACTTTGACAGCCGTCATCCTGTGTGACTTCATTGCGGCTTGTTTGCGACTTCATTAACAGAAGACATTGCAATTCGTGATGAAGTAGTGCAGGAACTTTTTTCTAAGCTGCTGCGACTTGAGTCACACCGATTAGAGCGGTTTCATTGCTGTTAGGGAATTCTCAAATTGCATGACAAGTCGCAGCAGTCTGAACCGGCACTGAAGGAGACTTGGCTCAGTCAGGGAAATAAAAATACGTTTTCTGTTTACTTTATGAAGCTTGTGCATCACATAGTAACTGGATTTTGTACTAGACTATCATACAGGACCCTTTAGTAGTACTTAAAGTGTTAGTTCTGATGACATTTTCAAAAAGTAATTTTAGATTAACATTACCTGCAAAGTCATTCAGTTACAAAGGGCATTGTGGCATAAGTTAAACCAATGCTGTTTCAACTAACAGTTTAATAACCAAGCATTACTGTGCCAACAAAGCTTTGTAATTAAAAAAAGATGAATGTGAGTGTTTGGGCAGCTATGACGTCAGTTCAGCACCTGGAATAAGATCAAGGCCTAGTCAGCGTATCTGCTTACCGATGTGAGCAAAGCCACCTGCCAGCTGGGTAATCTCCATTCACAGTGGAGTTGTGGAGCCAAGATGCTAAGTATCATCATTTCCATGGCATCTGCCATCTGTATATACACCAAGGCAAAGAATAAGTAAATTAGAATGTAAACACCAAGATAATAAATGCAGGGAAGGAAAGATGTAGAAGAATATAGCTCACCATTCAAAAAACAATGAAGAAAAACAAACAGAAGGAAAAAAAAGGCAACTCTTTATTTAAAGCCCTATTTTCTTTAAATACATCTTAAAGTGTTACTAAACCCAGGACTCTGCTTTCACTATATCTGGTCTCCCACAGTACACAGACCATGGAAATTAAAATATTTTAATTAATATAAACTGCTTAATACCTTTTTTCATCAGCAGTTAGAGCAGTCCTGTGACTTCTATCAGTTTCTGGTTAAAGCTTGTAGGAGGAATTTTCATTATCCACAATTGTCCTATGAAAATGCAGGACCACTGATTCTCTGTCTGGACAGTGCTGAGTGGCCCTGTGCTGATCACATGCAATCTCTCAAGGAAAAAAAAAACTCTCTAGCAATACACACCAAACTGAGCATGTGCAGCCTGTCCCTTGGCTCTGTATATATCAGGCTTTATATTGCAGTCAGCGGAAGAAGGAGATAATCAGAGGAGACTGGATTAACCCCTTCCACAGCGAGTATAACAAGCATGTTTTAATGCATATACAGATGTTACTGTTGTGGGTTTAGTAACACTTTAACTTAAAACCATATTTAAAATTTACATTTAAAACTGTCAAATATATTCCAGATGCATCAAAGCAAAAGGTACAAAGTTTTCCAAGTTGTTTTCTAAAGAAAGCAGCTACAGTTTAAGCAGATAAGCCCGTGTCCTAATACTGCAAAGCAGAACCTTTGCTCTTTGTGTGGAAGCAGTAGTCTCTTTGCAGAGGTTCAATACACCTCTTGCTGAGTCAAAGTATAGTCAAACTCACACTCCCTGCTGGTTGGAGAGCTTTAGCTTTGACTCTTTTCTAATCTGGCTGTGGCTGCTTTCTACAGAAAACAAAACTGATGAACCTAGAATGTATTTATCTGATTCAAAGTCCACCTGTACTCAGACTATGGACAATAAAAGTTTTTATATATACTTAAACAGAAAAAGAGGTCATCACTGACCTCTGTAGATGATTGTACTGTGGAGTTATTGATCCTTTAGGACAATCAAAGATCACAACAAAGACTGTAAAGTCAGGTTTTAGTATCTTTCTAAGCCCTTGCACACACGGTCGGACATTCCGACAACAAAATCCGTCGGATTTTGTCTGACGGATTTTGTCCGAAACTTGTGTTGCATACACACGGTCGGACAAAGTTGTCGGAAAATCCGATCGTACTAACGTGATGGCGTCATTTCGTTACGACGGGACTACGTTCAGGCTAGTAGCCAATAGCTTTGGTCTAGGAATTTGATCTGAGCATGCGTGGCACTTTGTCCGATCCGAATTCTCTACACACAATCGGACAAAGTCATGTTGTCGGAAAGTTTTGTAGCCCAGCTCTAAAACTTTGTCCGTCGGATATTTCGACGGAAACAGTCCGATGGAGCCCACACACAGTCGGATTATCTGACAACATGATCTGATCGGACATTTTCCGTCGGAATGTCCGACCGTGTGTACAAGGGCTAACATTACACGTGTCTGCTGTGTGTTTACATTAAAGGGCTGACGGGCTGTGAAGATTTGGTTTCCATAGAATACAAAGGGGAAATAATCTGTAATTTCAGTGCCTTTGCTGGGATCCCTCACTAGCTAAATGAGGGTTTGTTTTAAATAGCTTTTTAATGATTTTTAAGACAATGAAAATAATTTATTATGCATAGTCTGGACACAGTTTCCCTTTAAACTGAACATTCAGTTAGGCTTTCAAAACTGCTAACATTAACAGAGATTCAGCTGTCTAAATATTCAAATCCCATGCTAGTTGTTAAAAAAAATCATAAACATATTACAAATAAAAAATAGGAAGGAGGGCAAATTCACACTATTGCATTGTGGCAATGTTCTATAATTACCATAATGTATGTTAGCAACCATTTTGAATGGCACCCCAATGCACTTGAACAGCCCACCACTTGTGCCTTGTGTTTATTGTGTGTGAACCATCTGTTTATTGTGGTGCACTGTGTTAATACATTTGGTGGAGGTGAATTAAAACCTTAGCGATGCATTAGCATCCTATTCAAAATGAACAAGCTGTCTTAATGCAGAACACATTAGCAAGTAATTCATGAATCACAACAGTGTGAATTTAAAATAGATTTCTTTTTTCCTCAATGTTGCCTTTTTACTTAGACTGATATTAACTAACAGAAATACAAAAATCCTGTCACATCCAATAAATTTTAGGTTTAGCTTATTGTATAACTCTTTAACTGCCCATAAAGACTGTGGAAATATTTTATGCTGCACCATTCTCCTCCAGCCAGCATGAGGAGTGCTTAAGCCAAGCAAGCTCATAGACTTCTATGCAGAGAACTGAGATATCTGGGAGTTGTAGTTTGATATGGCAGCGGTATAATGTTGGCAATTGACTCTTTACACTACAGATCCCAATAGGCATTTCCGGCAGGAAGAGTGTGAGATTATTTTTATTAAACTGCCCAGAAAAGTTTTTCCTCTTGGCACTGAGGGAGAGAGAGAGGACACCTCTGTCTGAATAGCCACCTGCCAGCAGGAGGCCTTACAAGCAGAGATCCAAGCCTGAGGCTGGGAGCGAGGGGGCAGCGCAGCAGCACCTGTATCCCAGCACCTGTACCACTACTGCAGGGAGACTGGAATATCCCCCCACCCTCTGCTTCACTCCGCTGATCAACAGAGGCCTTCAGGGAGAGACCGTGGGGGGCCTCCTTCTACACAGAGGTCAACGCAGCATCCCGAGGAATGGTGGGAAAGCTATTCACCCATTGTTGATACTTCTAACAATGAGAGCAGGAAACCATGTGTTTCTAATCCATACTGCACCCATTCTGCACTCTATACTGTACTTATTCCAAACCTAGACTGCACCAATACCAACCCTATACCACATTATACCGAACCTTTACTGCATCTGAATCACATCTACCTTGCACCTGTGTAAAGACTGTACTGAACAGGTTAACTGGGACTGTCGTTAAGTGCACCAAAGCTCTTGAAGGGCCCCAACGATAGCCAGCAAAAGTCACCCTTGTTTCCCTGCTCCCCCTCCTCTCCCATCCTCCTTTTATTTTGGACAATGCATACCCAGATGGTCTAGGCTCCTACAGGGGATGCACTATATATGTATATATATGTGTGTGTGTGTGTGTGTGTGTATATATATATATATAACTATATACTACTTTACAAAGCTCTGGTTTGGTCTCATTTTGATCATGCAGCTCAATATTGGTCACCAATCTTCAGGAATTATGTCCTTGAACTGGAATGAATCCAGAGAAGGGAAACAAAACTAATAAGGGGGCCGAAGGACCTCAATTATGAGGAACAACTACAAAAGTTAAACTTATTTTTACTGGAGGAAAAGCAACTAAGAGGGAAGATGATCACAATATACATATCTTTAAATAGTAACTGTATCATTTGGAAAAAAAATATTTAGTCTAAGATCTCTAAACAAAACACGTGGCCACACAATGAAGTTGGATGAGAAGTTGTTTAATTTTAAACTACATAAGTGCTTCTTCACTGTAAGCCCTTGTACATACGGTTGGACATTCCGACCACAAAATCCGTCAGATTTTTTCCAACGGATTTTGTCAGAAACTGGTGTCGCATACACACAGTCGGACAAAGTTATCGGAAAATCTGATAGTTTGGAACGATGACGTTCGTTCAATACGACGGGACTACGTTCAGGCTAGTAGCCAATAGCTTTGGTCTCTTAATTTGATCCGAGCATGCGTGGCACTTTGTCCGATCAGAATTCTCTACAAACGATCGGACAAAGTCCGATCGGATCATGTTGTCGGAAAATTTTATATCCAGCTCTCAAACTTTGTTGGTCGGACATTCCGACTGAAAAAGTCCGATGGAGCTCACACACGGTCGGATTATCCGACAACACGGTCCGATCGGACATTTTCCGTCGGAATGTCTGACCGTGTGTACAAGGGTTTACAGTGGTAAAGATGTGGAAATTAGTAGCACTATGAACACATGTTGAGAATCTTAGAGTAGATACAATATATAGCCAACATTTCTGTTTCATTTTGGGTAAATTTGGTAATGGTTAAACCCTTGTCAGGTTTTTCTGCCACCTGTGTCATATTTAGCAGATTTCCCCTCACATCCTGTCCTGTAGACAATAGGAATTGTGGGCCAATCTCTCTGAAATGAGGTAAATCCCCTTTTAGATGGTTGTCAACAGAACAGGTCTCCCCATTTTCCTGATCTGGTGACAACAAAACATTTGGATTTTTCTCACTTTCTATCCCGATGACATGAAAATCTTAATCTCCCTCATGAGACCCTGACATTGATAAAAACATGACTTGGTTTGGCTGTATTTTGTCTATGTGCCACAGCCCCAGTGTGTTGCCAGACAGTTAAAATAGCTGATTGAGAGGGGCTTACAACAGCAATAAGTAGTGGAAGGGGGGGTCAGAGCAGATGTAGAAGTTTTCCATTTTCTGCCAATAAAATTACCTATAGCTGTCAATTACTAGGTAATGTTAATCAGATAAAACATATGCTCCAATTGATTGATATAACTTACTGGCCTTCAAACATCACTTCAGTCTTTGCTATTTGCATTCCCCTACTGAATCAGTCCAAAAAACTTAGTACAAAAACCAAAACAAAACAAAAGTGTAGCATGAAGATTGCACAGACCAACATTATAAGCTGTTACTTATGGTTACTTGCCCAGGCCAGACCAGTAAGGATTGAGAGCTTCCACTGGAATTTTCCAAAGCCAATAGCTTCCACAGCATCTTCCACCATAAAGGTATCTTCAAAGAAATGACAATGAATTCAGATACCATAACTCAATAGCAATGCTTGTTTGTTCAAACCCATTACTTCCGTTATAATTCTGTGTTTCATGTATTACTTAATTATTACATTGCACTACATCCATATAGTCAATCTTTGTATGGTAGCTGGGGAATAGGTTTTCTTATTGGCCAATTCCCATAATCTCTATATCTTACTACTTTGACTGTGAGGAGTCTAGCATTGGCCATGTCACATTAGCAAGTCACCAGCAAGAAAATTGCTAAGAGTCAGCTCACCTTCTCATTCCCTCACTAGCATTTATGGTTCTGCAGTGAATGAGGCACATATGTAGTGTGCCTCCATCCCTGGTTCAAATAAATGAGAAAGGTGATTCAGACTTTAAATAAGGCTCTCGACATTGTGGGGGTATGTTGTTAAAAAAAACATGCTTAATAACATGGAGAATACATAAACATACATATCAATGGTATAGAAGAAGTAAAAAATATATTGGATCATAAAATTACATATGCAAATACACATATAGCATAGACATCAAGGATATATATTAATATCAACTTGGCAACACATGATAATATATGGAAAGAATAGATGAGTAATTCCTATGAATTTTATATTATATATATATATATATATATATATATATATATACACACACACACACACACACACACACACACACACACACATGTCAATGGGGAGGCACACTGCAATATAATTAGCATGTGGAATGATATGAACATGATTACTTGGTAGACAATAGACAGGGTTGATTACTGATATAGGCATGTATCAGCATTCCTATATGTCCGACGTGTTTCGTGTATAAACACTCATCAGGGGCGGATCACGAGCATCTATAAAGAGTGACGTATAATTAGTCTAGTGTAACACTAAGCGTGACAGGAGAAGGCAAATTTGCCAGTCCTGGATATTTACATGCAGGAAGTTAGCGATGGGGATATGTTGAATGTAATCATGTTCATATCATTCCACATCATGCTATTTATATTGCAATGTGGTACCCCATTGACATGTAAATTACTCATCGATTCTTTCCATATTATCATGTGTTGCCAAGTTGCTATTATTATGTATCCTTGATGTCTATGCTATATGTGTATTTGCATGTGTATTTTTATGATCCAATATATTTTTTACTTCTTCTTTACCATTGATATGTATTCTTATGTACAAACACTAATATATACAGTGTTTATCAATACTTGCAGGGCCATGACTTTCAAATGATCTGATTGCTATCTGCCATAAAAGAATTCTTACCATCAGTTGGGTTTGCAAACTCCTTTGGCACAATTGTTCCATCTTCAAGCTCCACTGCTTCCAAATCTGTGTGGACAGGTCCAATCTGTATCTCATGTTCCCCTGATAGATTATCCTCTTCTGATCTGGCACTTTCCCCAGTCCGACGGAATTTGACAACACTGATAAAGGAGATTATTTCTTTAGAGATTAAATCCTAAAAAAAAATTTGTTGTACGCTTACATAATATACAGTTTATCTGTCATGCCTACACATAGATTGTACAAAGAAAGATCTCCATTTTGCATTTAGCAAACTACACTGTGAGAACATAAACCAAACTCATAACAGTTTGGTTTAAAGATGAAGTTTAGTATTTTTGGAGGGCTAAAGCACCAAATCCACACATTAGTTATGTGTAATGGTGGTTATTCCATTACCTGCAGTGCTGTGAGAGTTAACATGTGCTGCTGCTATTGTGAAGAGTTGTGGTGCTCACCTGCCCAGTTCTGATCTTTCTGAATTTAGAGACCTTGTACTACTATTCTCCCACAATGCATCACATTCTGTGAATAGATGACAGAATTCCCACCACCCTTTCACAGAATGCAATGCATTGTGGGACAATAAGGCCTCATTCACATTTACTGATCTGTACACTCAAGCGAAGGGTGGTCTTCACCCCCGTACACAGGCGTTCCCTGCAGCCCCCTGCAGGCGGCCTGTCAATGACAGGTGGCAAGCTACAAGGACAGGCACATTTTGGAGTGTACATCTGTGCAGGTAATGCAGATGGTGAATGAGGCCTAATAGTACAAGCTTTTAAATGGTTTTAACCACTTGAGCCTCAGGAGGATTTTCCCCCTTAATGACCAGGCCATTTTTTGTGATACGGCACTGCGTCAATTTAAAGCGGTAGTAAACCCGCTGACATTTTTTTTTTTTTAGACCTGCAAGGGAAAAGGCATAATGAGCTAGTATGCACCGCATACCAGCTCATTATGAAATACTTACCTTAGAACGAGGCCCCGACATCTCGCCCGATCCACACCCAGGGAGATGACATGTTCCCTCAGCGTGTCTTCCGGGTATCGCGGCTCCGGCGCTGTGAGTGGCCGGAGCCGCGATATCGTACTACATATTTTTTAGTAAAACAAACTCGCAATAAACGCATATTGATTGGTTTGCGCAAAAGTTATAGCGTCTACAAAATAGGGAATAGATTTATGGCATTTTTATTATTTTGTTTTACTAGTAATGGAGGTGATGAGCAATTTTTAGCAGGACTGCAGGTCAATGTGTGTCAGGTAGGTCAGTGTATGTCAGGTAGGAAGGCCAGTATATGTCAGGTAGATCAGTGCATGTCAGGTAGGTCAGGGTATGTCAGGTAGGGAAGTCAGTGTGTGTCAGATAGGTCAGTGCAAGTCAGTGTATGTCAGGGAAGAAGGTCAGTGTGTGTCAGGTAGGTCAGTGTATGTCAGTGTAGTTCAGATAGGTCAGTGCACGTCAGGTAGGTCAGTGTGCGTCAGGTAGGTACCACCCCCCCCCCCTTGGTGCCACGCTTGGACTTCAGGTAGGTCAGTGTATGTCAGGTAGGTCAGGGTGTATCAGGTAGGTCAGTGTGTGTCAGGTAGGTCAGTGTATGTCAGATAGCTCAGTGTATGTCAGGTAGGTCTGTGTGTGTCAGGTAGGTCAGTGCATGTCAGGTAGGTCAGTGTATGTCAGATAAGAAGGTCAGTGTGTGTCCGGTAGGTCAGGTAGGAAGGTCAGTGTATGTCAGGCAGGTCAGTGCACATCAGGTAGGTCAGTGCACATCAGGTAGATGAGTGCGTGTCAGGTAGGTAACACCCCCCCCCCCCCACCTCGGTGCCGGGCTCGGACTTCGGGCTGAGGCCTCTGTTTTTTTTGCCACCTAGCAATGCCCCTGCTCTGGAGGAGCTGCAGAGATCCACAGCTCAGGTGGGAGAATCTGTCCACAGGACAACTATTAGTTGTTCATTCCACAAATCTGGCCTTTTATGGAAGAGTGGCAAGAAGAAAGCCATTGTTGAAAGAAAGCCATAAGAAGTCCCATTTGCCGTTTGTGAGAAGCCATGTGGGGGACACAGCAAACATGTGGAAGAAGGTGCTCTGGTCAGATGAGACCAAAATTTAACTTTTTTGCCTAAAAGCAGAACACTATGTTGGAGGAAAACTAACACTGCACATCACCCTGAACACACCATCCCCACCGTGAAACATGGTGGTGAAAGCATCATGTTGTAGGGATTCTTTTCTTCAGCGCGACAAGGAAGCTGGTCAACAAACCATCCCCATTCTACAAGGTTGCTGTTTTTTCTCTCCAGCAGCTCCTGTCTTTTATTAAATGTTTGCATGGCTTTATAAATGAATAAACTTCCCTTCTTCCCTTACACCAGAGGAAGTTGTTATCAATGGAACACAAGTGCTGTGATTACCACACTTATAGTCCATTAGAACTTCCAGCTCAATATCTTGGTACAGACATGTGATCCACTGATTGTGGTTGCAATGCTTTGCAGGCTCATATGCAACTATAAATAAATAAATAAAAAATAAATGCACTTTTTGTTTTACAAATGTGGATGCATCTAGTATACAGTATTTTTTTTGTGCAAAAGGTGGACCTAGCATTTAAAGTGGTTGTATTGTTCGCTTGGTCATTTTTACCTACATGTTAGCCTATAATAAGTATCTGTAGGTAAAATGAATATCTCCTAAACCTATACTGACCTCAGCCGTGCATGCGCAGTAAAGGTCTGGCGTATCCGGAGGGCTCCCGCGTGCGGGAGTGATGTCATTGCTGCTCCGGCCACTCACAGCTCCGGAGCCCCAAACACGGAAGAAACGCAGAGGGAACATGACGGCTCCCTCAGCCGTGACTGGGCGGCCCTGTGGGAGCTTTGTTCTAAGTTCTGGCTCTTTGTTCTAAGGTAAATATTTCAAAATGAGCTAGTATGCAGTGCTAATATGCAGTACTCATTATGCCTTTGCCTTACAAGTTGTTGTTTTTTTTTTTTGGGCATGCAATCACTTTAACATTGTGAGAAGAAGCTGTAAAGCACAACACAGAGTAACACTGCAAAGAACTAAGAACTGCTTATATATGTGGCTGCCTCCATGTACAATATCTCACAAAAGTGAGTACACCCTTCACATTATTGTACATTTTTTATTATATCTTTTCATGTGACACTGAAGAAATTAAACTTTGCTACAATGTAAAGTAGTGAGTTTACAGCTTGAAAAACAGTGTAAATATGCTGTTCCCTCAATATAACTCACACAGCCATTAATGTCTAAACTGCTGGCAACAAAAGTGAGTACACCCCTAAGTGAAAATGTCCAAATTGGGCCCAATTAGTAATTTTCCCTCCCTGGTGCCATGTGACTTGTTAGTGTTACAAGGTCTCAGGTGTGAATAGGGAGTAGGTGTGTTACATTTGGCGTTTTCGCTCTCACTCTCTGAGGATCTAAAAAAAAGAATTGTTGCTCTACATAAAGATGGCCTAGGCCATAAGAAGAAGATTGGTCTCTAACATCCACCAGCTCTGTGATGTCGCCATGGAGGAGTGGAAGAGGACTCCAGCAGCAACCTGTGAAGCTCTGGTGAACTCCATGCCCAAGAGGGTTAAGGCAGTGCTGCAAAATAATGGTGGCCACACAAAATATTGACACGTTGGCCCCAATCTGGACATTTTCATTTAGGGGTGTACTCACTTTTGTTGCCAGTGGTTTAGACATTAATGGCTGTGTGTTGAGTTATTTTAAGGGGACAACAAATTGACTGTTATACAATCTGTACACTCGCTACTTTACATTATAGCAAAGTGTAATTTCTTCTGTGTTGTCACAAGATTGTTATTAGGTTCAAGTGGTGCATGCAGTTTTCCAGAAATGTGCCACTCCAGACTGCATTTTTAGGGCATAGCAGCCCACTTTTATTTAAAGACAGCAGTTCCAGCCCCATTCCGGTAGTAAAAAAGCCCTGCAAATAAATATCTGAAAAGTGTGGCGTGTATTTGTATTTAGCCCCCCTGAGTCAATACTTTGTAGAACCACCTTTCGCTGCAATTACAGCTGGAAGTCTTTTTGGGGATGTCTCTACCAGCTTTGCACATCTAGAGAGTGACATTTTTGCCCATTTTTCTTTGCAAAATAGCTCAGGCTCTGTTAGATTGGATGGAGAGTGTCTATGAACAGCAATTTTAAAGTCTTGCCACAGATTCTCAGTTGTATTTAGGTCTGGATCTTGACTGGGCCATACTAACACATGAATGTGCTTTCATCTACAACATTTCATTGTAGCTCTGATTGTATGTGTATGTATTGTATAGTATTTTGCAGACTCTAACAGGTTTTCTTATAAGATGGCCCTGTGTTTGGCTCCATCCATCTTTCCATCAACTCTGACCAGCTTCCCTGTCCCCGCTGAAGAAAAGCATCTCCACAACATGATGCTGCCACCACCATGTTTCACGATGGGGATGGGGTGTTCAGGGTGACCTGCAGTGTTCATTTTCCACCACACATAGTGTTTTGCTTTTAGGCCACAAAGTTTAATTTTGGTCTCATCTAAGCACCTTCTTCCACATGTTTGCTGTGTCCCCCACATGGCTTCTCGCAAACTGCAAACGGGTTTTCTTGTGGCTTTCCTTGAACAATGGCTTTCTTCTTGCCATTCTTCATAAAGGCCAGATTTGTGGAGTGCACAACTAATAGTTGTCCTGTAGCCAGATTCTCCCCCCTGAGCTGTGGATCTTTGTAGCTCCTCCAGAGTTACCATGGGCCTCTTGGCTGCTTCTCTGATGAATGCTCCCTCGTTGCCCGGCCTGTCAGTTTCGTTGGATGGCCATGTATTGGTAGGTTTGCAATTGTGCCATACTCTTTCCATTTTTGTATGGTGGATTGAATAGTGTGGGATGTTCAAAGCTTGAGATTTTTTTTTTACAACCTAGCCCTGCTTTAAACTTCTATACAACTTTATCCCTGATCTGTTTGGTGTGTTCTTTGGCCTTCATGATGCTGTTAGTTCACTAAGGTTCTCTAACAAACCACTGAGGGCTTCACAGAACAGCTGTATTTATACTGAGATTAACTTACACATAGGTGGACTCTATTTACTAATTAGGTGACTTCTGAAAACAATTGGTTGCACTACATTTTAGTTAGGGGTATCAAAGTAAAGGAGGAAGAATACAAATGCACAACATAATTTTCAGATATTTATTTGTAAAAAAAATCTTGAAAACCATTTATCATTTTCCTTCCACTTCACAATTATGTGCCATTTTGTTTTGGTCTATTACTTAAAGCGGGAGTCCGCCGGGAGTCCGCCGTTTTTTTTTATTTTTTAAAAGCCAGCAGCTACAAATACTGCAGCTGCTGATTTTTTAAATAATGACACTTACCCGCCCAGCGTGCCCGCGATGTCGATTCGTCTCTCGGGTGCTGCCACCGCCATCTTGGGTATGGGAATCAGGAAGTGGAGCCTTTCGGCTTCATTTCCCGGTTCCCTACTGCACATGCGCGAGTCACGCTGCGCAATAAGGATGGTCCCCGCTGTCTCTGGGATCCGTGTGTTTCCCAGCAGGCAGCGGGGGACCTTCGGAAAGGGGCATAGATTCTGCGGAAAGGGGCGTACCTTCTGCAGAATCTACGCCGGAAGTTGGTGCAGATACCTGTACTGTACAGGTACCTGCACCCCCCTCCCCCCTGAAAGGTGCCAATTGTGGCGCCGGAGGGGGGGAGGGTTCCAATGAGCGGAAGGTCCACTTTAAGGTGGACCTCCGCTTTAAAATCCCATTAAAATACATTTACATTTCTGGTTGTAATATGACAAAATTTGGAAAATTTCAAGGGGTATGAATACTTTTTCAAGGTACTGTATGTCATATTGAGAGCTACTTCTAGTCTATACAACCACTGTGTCCCAACTGACATCAGTGGGACTTACTGCACAGGGAGCACGGATCACCTGTGCATGCTCATGCGGGTAAGCATGGCCCTCCACGGATGTAAGCTTTAGTATGCTACTTATACTTATACTTATACATTACTTAATATGCATGCTATAACTGTGTAAAAATATACAGTATCTGATGCTAGTCCTCTAATTTTTGTTAATTTAGTAATATAATTAGTGCAGGTGCTTTATTGCTGATCAATTGCCAATACACAAATCAACACAAGAAATTTTGCCTTTTAACCTCTAATAACATGGCCAATCAACTACTCTTTAACTGTCTCTGTCTGTATAATTACTGTCCCAATAGTTTTCTGTTTTTATATTGATCCACTGACTACAGATTAACACTGACAGGACTAATCAATAATACTATCAGGTTATAGTTAAACACAAATGCACAAAAATAAAAGTTGCATCAGAAGCCCCCTTCACATCAGAGTTGTCCTTTCCCACTCCCATCACATCAGAATTGCTGCGGGCCTAATAAAATCTTGGATGTGGGCAGCAGGCCTTATGCCCCATACACACGGTCAGACTTTCCGATGTCAAAATCCGTCAGATTTTTTCCGACACATTTTGGCCCAAACTTGTCTTGCATACCCACGGTCACACAAGGTTGGCGGAAAATCTGATCGTTCTGAACGCGGTGATGTAGAACACATACGACGGGCCTATAAACGGGCCAGTAGCCAATAGCTTTCATCTGGTAATTTATTCTGAGCATGCGTGGCCCTTTGTCTGTAGGAACTGTCTACACACAAACGGAATTTAAACGATCGTATTTTGTTGTCCGAAAATTTTAGATCCTGCTCTCAAACTTTGTGTGTCGGAAATTCCGACGGAAAAATTCAGATG
This sequence comes from Lithobates pipiens, assembly GCF_037356315.1. Classification (NCBI taxonomy): domain Eukaryota; kingdom Metazoa; phylum Chordata; class Amphibia; order Anura; family Ranidae; genus Lithobates; species Lithobates pipiens. The sequence continues at coordinate 14,532,864 of NW_027507790.1, forward strand.
GAGCCCACACACGATTGGGTTTTCCGACAACAAGATCCGATCGCACATTTTCCGTCGGAAAGTCCAACCATGTGTACAGGGCATTCGTTTGGAGACCTCTGATCTCAAATACAAAAAGGCATTTTTTTCAGGTCTGAGGCCAATTTGTCAATACAAGCATGGACCCAAAGATATATACTGGAAGCAGTCTTTTTTTTTTTTTTTACTATGATACAAGTGAACTCATCAGAGTAGTCAGAAAACCTTGAATTACATCTAGATGATTCATGCATGATAAAAAGCAACAACAAGCAACACAGCTCATTCAGAGAGAGCAGCACAAGGCCATTACACTGTGCACTTCAAAAGGGAAGCTGTCGCGTCATCGGAGGCTGACATTTGTTGGCATTAGACAGATTGTTAGCTATGGGGCAGATAGTTGATGTTGGAGCTGCAGAGGTGTGTACTGCTCTCAAGCACTGCTTCCATAAGTCATGGTCACCACACCTGGAAAGGAGCATTGGCTGTTGCTGAAACAAGTTTCCTAAATGACTACTGTGTACATTTGTCCCATGTCTATTTAGCTTCTACCTAACCTTAAACCCATAAGTAAATACAGAGAGCTGCCAAAATCTTACAGCAATGTATGCAACACATTGTACAACCATACAATCACATTTTCGATCTCTGGCTTAGGTACTTTTCAGCCGTGGTGCCCAAACAGTGCAGTGAATGGTCACAGGACCTGGTGTTCTCTGCATAACCTGATGTTCTCCAGCAACGCTCACAACAATGACAAATTTTGTTAAGCTTGGTTAAAATAATGTTTTCCCATCAGCCATTATGGGCTGCAAAAAGGAAAACTACATTTTATCTAAATTGGTTTTGTGGCTGAAAAGCTTGTGCAAAAAAAAAAATATACACTAGATCAGCTTTGTCTCATATATATATATATATATATAGTCCCAACAGCTTCACAAAACATTGATAGCTATGTTATTATCAGCTCTTATGTAAGCAAATGTAATTTATAGAAGAGGCATACAATATGCCAAAGCGATATTAGCAGCTTCTTGACGCCTGCAGAGTAAAGAAAGTCATTAATGTAAAAGGATTCCTGGACCAGCCATGGATTTGCCATTATTTGAACAATGTGAGAGATATGGTGGTTACATATGGCATTTTTTGCTTTTTTAATGTTTGTGTTCGGGTTAATGAAACCCTAGCAGATAGTGACCTTTTTTAAAACGAAGTTAGTGTACTCAATAATGTTATAAAAGGTCCTTTTGCTTCCATTTTATCTGTTCTATCCTAACCTGACTAGTTATACTTCTGAAATAATGATGGCTAACGAGACTGAAAAAGCCTATATGTAATTAGAAGTAAGTGATTCTATAATATCGGTTTGCATCTGCGCTAAAGCATGATTCCAGACATGAAACGCGTCACAGGTTCATAAATCAATGATCATTACAGCTCTGGCCACTGACTTTAACTGTGGAGTAAATCCCTTGTTTTTAGATTTCTGAAGAAGCTATGAATCCTGCTCTATGATGGCTATGCCTATTGAAGGGGCATTTCTGTTACCGCCAAACAATCTGATAATTTTCAGCTTAGCATGCACCTACTACAGAGTAGCTCACCTAAATATGGCTAGGCTCACATATCTGCAAGTGGTAAATGCTTGCAAAATCATGTGTGTTCCTGACCCACAGAGAATTTGAATGCACTTCAGCAGACACGCTGGGGTGGCATTAATTCTTAATAGCACCCCCACACATTGGCAACAGTGGCACATTTTTGGCACCATGCTTTTCGGTGAGGCACAATGTAAATAAAAAGGTTTGGGGACTTCTTTCCCTGTGTTTCTGCGGTTAAATCTATCTGTTTGGCAAGAATCATAACTGTAGTATTCTTTCTTTCACCAGTTTGTGGGGAGCTATTCTGGGAGTATCTATCCACGGTTGCCAGGTTTTTTTGAGTAGAATTTTTTACTAACATTCCTATGTTGGTAGGTGAGTTTTTCATGTATTAAGGTGGCATTAACTGCATCCACCCACTGTCGCCCACCTGGCACCTGGGGGGATATCCAATTTCTGGTTATCAGTTTATGGGCTATATAGAGACGCCGCAAGACTGCCGTGTGACCATGTGGCAAAAGTGAGGGTATCTACAAGGCACCCAGCAAGCAAACAATGGTATCATGTGTCAATGGGAATTAAAAAATTCGGGAGATGGTGGAAAGAACATATTGCCAGTACTGAAAGTGTTTTGGACATTTCAACATCATGTGTAAAAGGTCCCCGTTGGTTTTATTACACTTGGGGCATTGGGGTGAGTCTCTGTTTCCATTTATGGAGCGGAACTGGTGTTCTGTGTGCTCTATGTAATAGGAACAGATGAGAAAGCTTGTGAGATCCCGAAACCGAAACCGATACCAAGGGGGGGAGAAGTCAGACATAGTTCCCAAAATTCCCCATCTATGTGGCCCAGGTCTTTTTCCCAACCCTTTTTACAGGGGAGTGTGGAAGCATCATGTGTAGAGTGCGATAGTTGTAATATACCCTCGAGATCATCCTTTTCTAGTTCTCTGTTAGGAGGACATCCGACTGTAAGGGGCAGCACCATAGGAGTAAGCAGGGAGACTCTAGCCTTGCATTGAATAGCGTGCCTGAGTTGCAAATATTTGACTTCTAGGTAGTTCAAACTCTGTTTGCATCTCTGTGAAAGACTTGAGTACAGTGCCAGTATATAGTTGAAATATGTATAGAATGCCTGCCCTCCCCAAAGATGGAAATCTTGGAGTTTTATCAGTTCTTTGTAATACAGGTTAAGCCATATGGGAGTGTAGAAATGAAAGCCTCGAATATGTAAAATATTTCTGATAAATGCCTACAAGGTTTTCATGAGCACAATCGTGGCAAGGGTTTGGGGTAGGTTTGAGAAGCCCCCTTCCAAATGAGTATCTATAGTGTTCTTATTGGGTCTAATAAGTCTTTGTTGCCCCAGTCCCCAAATTTTTGTACCTGGGAAGCTATGAAGTAAAGTTTAACGTGGGGGATAGCAAGGCCGCCCTGGTCTTTTTCTAATTGTAACGTAGATAATCTGATTCACGCAGTTTTATTGCACCATATCAGATTTCGAATCTGGGAGTCTATTTGGGAGAATCATTTATGTGGGATCCATACAGGCGTATTATGGAAAATGTACAGGAGTTGTGGGGCCCATACCATTTTTATTAGATTGACTCTACATGCTACAGACAGTGGAAGCTTAGTCCAAGCTGCGCATTTGGACTGAAATGTACGCAATTGTGGGACTAGGTTGAGCTGTATGCATTTTTGGGGATCCTGGGTTACCTGAATTCCAAGATATCTTAATTCATCGACCTTACATAGTTACATAGTTAGTAAGGTTGAATAAAGACACCAGTCCATCCAGTTCAACCCGAGTAAGTATCTACAATTATGCCTATCCCTGTACATTGCCTATCCCTGTCAGTAACACCCCCAATCCTTGTCTAAGAAACTCATGCTCACCCAAGTTTGAAAATCCCACATCCGCCAACACAAATCCTCCTAATCCTATCAGTAAAAAAAAAAAAAAAAACCCAGCAGTAAAAAAAGTCCCATTTCCCCTAAACAAATATGTAGACTCACCAGCATTGAAATCCCCAGGCTTCAGACCAGAAACCTCATGCAGAGCAGTGTCTGAGTAGAGTGAGTAGATGTTTTCTCTCTTGGTTATTTTAGACATGTCAGAGCTAAGGAGGAGCTAAGGAAATCTGCAGCTGCACAGGGACTGCTGCGTAACGGAAAAGTGCAGGACATCTCTGAACGGGAGGACACGTGACCATGGTGGCAAAGCATACTAACCCTAATTGCTGCTGTTACAATTACATTCATCTTTGCTTCAAGTAAGAACACCTACTTGCCATATTTGCTATGTCAATTTGGAATTATGTTCCTGTTGTACATCAAATTGTATGTGTATCTAAAGCCAAAACTTGTTTTAGTTTTGAATAGCATTTTAAAAGCATTATAAAATTTAGGATGTTATTGCTGTCTGTCTGGGGAGATCCACCCTTAATATGCCTCCTAGTTATAACTGTCACTGGGACTGAAAGTATGAAAAAAAAATCTAAATTTTGAGTTGTTATCTGAACAGGGATAGATGTAAAATCTTCCAAAATGTGTTCTGGTGACAACTGAGGCAAAGTAGGGGTTTCCTTTATTTAAAAAATGTTTACGCTTATTTTCTGTTATGTCAATGGGAGAGAAATATAAATTATTACCCTATCAAATAGCTCTGTTAGTAGAAAATAGTAAATATTAAATATTTGTATGCAGTATTTCATATTTATCTGAACATAATAAATAAAACATATATTTACAGGAACACTATCAAATTAAATTTAACAAGATTAACAAGCAATCTTAATCTCACACCACTAGACTATTTTAAAATCCATTAAAATAAATGTGGCAAATTCAATAAATTATGGTTAGATACCCCTGGGCTCTCTCCAGTGGATTTTATTTTGGACACACAGACTACTTCTTTAATACAATTGTCAATATGGTTAGGAATGTATAACTACTTGTTTATGTACTGCTAAATTGGCTCTAATTTGTAGTACAGTGGGCATGCTTTTGAGGGTAAACTAAAATCTACATTTTCAATGGTAGACTGTGATTATTTGTAATTATGGCTATGGCAATGTTTTATCTGGAACCTGTATTGTTTGTTCTGTTTTCTTTTTTCTTTCCAATAAACGTCTTTGAGAAAAAAAAAAAGAGAAAGAAATATGCTGCAGAATGTGATTGGCAAAAACAAACAATAACTGGCGCAAACATGTAGGTACTTCATGGGAAACTGGAATGCTCAGTGGAGAAATGGACAGTCCATATGATAATATCTTAGAGAGTCCGTAGAGATGTGGATGCTAACTGTAGTGGCAGCTCAATGTGAGAGCAAGATGCACCTCTAGAAGACAAATGAAGGAGAGAACACAAGTGCCTTCTAAGTGGATCCATGGAAGAGTTAATCATTGTTTATTGACAATTTTTAATCAAACTCTGTCCTCCTAATTGTACTCCACTACAAACATCTGTGCAATATAATCATTATTTAGGAAGTTTTGTATGACTTTATTAGCTTGCATTGCTCTTAATTGTTTTTATACATAAAATTTCCTTGTGCATTTTTTTTTTATATATAGCTTTTCGATATAGGTTTTTATTTGTAGTCAGAGTCTTCAAGTGGGAAATGCGATATCCTAAGAACCAAGGCCTGAGGTGTGCCTTGGCCTAGCTGGTCAGTATGCCTGAAAAGAGGGCATACCCTGAATGTAATAAGAAAAATACTATGAGTATGTATGAAAGGCTGGAGAAACGGGTGGGTGGCCCTGACAGAGGAGGAGGATTAAATAGCCCTCTCAGGCTCCTCCGGCCAGCCTTTACACTTGTATTTTATTTTTGTATGTAATTCTCTCACATCAGTTGTGACCACCAGTTTGCTCCATGTCCGCATTAGCCATCTGAGGACTATATTGGCTGCTGTAGGTCTCCGTAGACCACGGCCGCCGCCTTTGCCCACAAAAATCCTTTTCCAATATGGCGCACCTTTATGGCCTAAAGAAGGAGCGCATACTTTGCAAACGCGTCACAATTTTCCACGCATCACGTCCCGGAAGTAACATCTGGAGAGCCCATCTTTGCGTTCCACGGATCCAGGAAGTGGCAGAGTCCACCGGTGCTCCCCGATTGCGCGGACACAGCTTTCACCATCATCGGCCACCACCAGGACAAGTGATGCTGAGGACCCCAGCTATAGGGCATATTACCTGACACCTTTGCGAGTAATACTCTTTAAAGAGTGTTTTTTGTTCATAGTTTAGGCGAGTTTAGGACAGTTTTGCGCTTTTTCTACCAGAAAGCTCCAATCAGAAATGCAAACCAGAAGGGTTTTTGTTCCTGCTTCTAAACGTTGAGCTTAAAATATGCCTCTAAAACGTTCTAATGTGCATGGACACATAAGATAACAATGAGCTGCTTCTACAGGCAGAACACAAAGCTCCTGTGGAAGTAGCGATTTTTAAGCCAGTGTGCATGGACCCTAATACAGTGATAGTTGAGATCTTCTGGGTTCTACATGTGTAGCTTCCCCTTTGCACACAGAACATATGGGGGATGCTTGCTTAGCATCACCAGCATTCATACTACACCTTGTTTTTTTAGCTATACAATGCAGATTATTCTTGAATTTCAGCTTTAATCACCACAATAAAATAAAAAAATTACACATAAATGCATCAATATATATAACATAACCAAAGTGATAGTCATATAATTTTTAATCTTTGACCATTATGAAGACTTAAAGTGGCAATAAACCTAAAAAAAAAAAATGTTCACCTAGCTATCCAGGTGTATGTTATTCTTCCTTTAAAAAAACACGTTGTCCAGCAAAAATATCAGTTAGAGGGTTATGACAAATCATTTACCACTGGGACAGGGGTGTTTTAACGTGGTACAAACACATGGCCACTGCCCCCACCTATAACTGGCCTTCACAGCAAGGAGCACATGGAAGGGCAACACATGTCAAACAAAACCAAAGAAAATTCCCAGCTCAAGCCACCAATCAGCCTGCAAACAACCAAATTGTCCTATCCAACATTTGAATTAAAAAGAGGGGTTTAGTTTGCACACATACATTGATAAGCCTGGAGGGAGCCCAACCCTCATTAAAGGCACAGGGGCACATTGGACACCCAGCACAAAACACAATGACAACAAAAGGTATCGAGTACGTCCCCTCATCAGTATTCCAACAGAACAAACAAATGGCCCCTGCCCCCACCTATAACTGGCCTTCACAGCAAGGAGCACATGGAAGGGCAAAACAAAACCAAAGGAAATTCCTAGATCAACTTACCGGCCAGCCTGCAACCAACCTAATTCTCCTGTCTAACAGTTTGTGTTAAAAATAGGAGTTCAGTTTGCACACATTTGCAAATACATGTGTAAGCTACAGAGGCTGCCATTTTACAATGGTCAGTTTTTATCCATTGATGACAAACCTTAAAAAAAACAAAAAACTGAAAACCTAAAAGTATTTGTCCCTGTAACCATCTAAAAAGTGTTAGCTGAAGCTTAACTTAGTGTGTTAGTCACGTTCATCTAATGCCGCATACACATGATCAGAATTTTGGGAGGAAAAAGCTCTGATGGAATTCTAACGGTATTTCGCTCAAGCTGCCTTGCATACACACGGTCACACCAAATTCCGATCATCAAGAATGCGGTGACGTACAACACCTACGACTGGACTAGAAAAAAGCAGTTCAATAGCCTTTAGCCAATAGCTTCTGTCTCGTAGTTGAATCTGAGCATGCGTGAGTTTTTGGGTGTCGGAATTGCATATACATGATTGGACTTTCCGATTAGAAACTTTTTCCGTTGTAAAAATTAAGAACCTGCTCTCAATCTTTTGCTGGCCGGAAATTCGGGCAGCAAAATTCCGATGGTGCATACACACAGTCGCATTTTTTCAGACGAAAAGCTCTCATCGGTCTTTTGCTGGCCGAAATTCGTATGCGGAATAAATGTATTAGCGCATCTAACATCACCCTCTCCCCAGACTCACAAAGCTGCTGTCCAAAGGTGTCTGCTTTACTACTTCACAATGCAGACACCCTAAAACGGGAGGTGTTACTGACTGGATCACCAGCTGAAAACACAGGAAAAAAAGCCTAACAAAAAAAAAAAAAGGAAACTAATGCAGCCACCACATCTAAGCACCGGTAAGCTGAAATATGTTTTTGTTTTTAGGTTTAATACTGCTTTAAATATTCATCAGCTTCCAGGGTAAGGTTTTTACTGTAGAAGCCCATAATTCAGGCTGGCACGCATGCAATGATTTGAGAGAAGGGGTTAAGTGAAATCATTTGCTTTCTTACAGCATAATATCCTGAATTACTAATTACTGAACACAGCACAGGGATCCGGCCATTCTAGGAGCTGGATGTAGATGTGCCTTGCATGACATTTAATACCAAAACAAAGCATGCAGTTGAAAAAGGAACCTAGAAAGAATGGAGAAGGAGGAGAAGATCCTATAGACAGGGGAAGGAAGGGAGGGGGGCATTCGTGCCCATCTAAACAAGGATCACCATTGTGCTACTCACGGAAGATGTCTTAACTGGAATAGATCATCCTCCATGTCTGGTGTGTGTGTATTAGAGATGCCCGGACGGATGTCATGGCCTGTCACATTGTGCTCTATTCAGGAGGTCTGCCTGCTGGACAGCTCCTGTACGCTGAGCCCGAGCACTAAGGAAGCGCCGACAGATGTGTCACACTTCGGGAATGGCAGCCTAACAGGCCCTCCTTCCCTTCCCTATGTAATGCATGCCTCCATTGGCTCCAGATCATTTACCCACATTGCTTGCTGTGCAGCACATTCTCATTGGCTTTTCACTGCACTTCATTCTATTGTATTTTAGAAGTCTTAGGGTAATGGCTTTGCTGAGAACTGATTGAGAAAACTCATCAAAGTGTCATTCTTTGCACAGAATTGTATGAAATCGTTTTTAGTAGTGATGGCTGGCAGAAGGGTTGAATGTTACTGCGCCTTATTTCTACATAGGGTTTAAATTAGTAATAAAATCCAATAAACAAGAATTTGATACATGGCAGCTTATTAACCCATAAAGGGGTTGTAAACCTTTTGTGTATTTTCGCCTTAATGCATCCTATGCATTAAAGCGGAGTTCCACTTAAAAAATAAAAGTCAGCAGCTACAAATACTGCAGCTGCTGACTTTTAATAATTGGACACTTACCTGTCCCAGGGTCCAGTGATGCGGGGGAACGAAGCCCCGCTCATCTCCTCCTCCTCTCTGCGGCATCGGCATTGTCACTGGGTGCCCAGCTGTGGCTTCACAGCCAGGCACGCACGAGCCGCGCAGAGCACGCTATAACCGGCCGGGCAATCATCTGGGACCTGTGATGTGTCCCAGATGATTGCCGTGAGGGAAGGGGAAAGGTAATCTCCATTCCAGTGCCACGGTGGGCTGGGAGGAAGTGGGAGCTGGAACCCTCAAAAAATAGGGTATCCGCTCCCCCCCCCCCAAAAAAAATGACATGCCAAATGTGGCATGTCGGGTCACCTTCCTGTAAAGCGTAAGTTCCATTTTAGGGTGAAATTCAGCTTTAGGCTAGGTTCACACTATTGCGATGCGGGAACGCCGCGAATCCGCGGCGTTTTCCCGCATCGCATACCTCCCGCCGGCAGTTCACACTGCCCTATGCGGACGGCTGGGGGTGTCAATGTTATGTTAATGACACCCCCAGATCCGTCGGCATATCGCAGTGCGATCTGCCGACTCGCACAGGAATCGGATCGCATGGTGTGAACCCCCATGCGATCCGATTCCGTTGCGGACCCAAAAAAGGGTCCTGTGCGAGTTTGCTGCGGGACAGCTGCGAGTTCAGCCATACTATCTGTATGGCTGAACTCGCAGTGCTACGGAGATCGGATGTGATTTGCTGTGCGAATCACATCCGGATCTCCCCCCGCAGCAGTGTGAACCCAGCCTTAAGGTGAAAAAACATCTGGCAGTGATGGGCCCCCCCAGCCCGCCCCCCTTTTACTTACCTGAGCCCTGGAATTTGAACCTGGCAGAGCCACGCTGTCTCTCCGCCCGTGGTTCTCAGCTCTTGATTGGATAGGTTGATAGCAGCGCAGCCATTGGCTCCCCCTGCTCTCAATCAAATCCAATGATCCGGGGGGCTGGGCCGAGTGATACATTCAGCTGCTATGGATGCCAAATTCTGGACTCAGGGGCGCAAGGTAACCCCCCCCGGGGAGAGCGCTTCTCCTAGGGTGTTATCTGATGTGGGGAGGAGCCACCAGGGGACCCCAGAAGAGGATGTTCGGGGCCACTGTGCAAAATGAGCTGCACAGTGGAGGTAAGTATGACATGTTTGTTATTTGAAAAAAAACTAACCCTTACAATCACTTTAAAGAAGAGATACAGTCTGCTCACATAGAAACATCTTAGCCATTCTCCAGCTTCCCTCAATCACATTGCATATTATTTTATATATACCGTGATTCTGTACTTGCCAAATGTGCTGCAGAAATATCCCTCCACTGAGTGGCTGCAACCATTTTAACTGCGAATTTTTTATAAGTAAACCCATGGTTGGGCAGTAATACTGACCCTAATATTTTGTCCCTCATCAAAATACTTTTCTACCTCCCTAAACTGCACATTGTAATCTAATATCATTTTATGTTCATAATCAGGGCCGTCTTTAACCCTTTCATGACTAAGCCTATTTTTGGAATTTGGTGTTTACAAGTTAAAATCCATATTTTTTGCTAGAAAATTACGTGGAACCCCCAAACATTATATATATTTTTTTAGCAGAGACTCTAGAGAATAAAACGGTGATTGTTGCAATATTTTATGTCACACGGTATTTGCGCAGTGGTGTTTTAAACGCAACTTTTTGGGAAAAGGGACACTTTCATGAATAAAAAAAAAACCAAACAGTAAAATTAGCCCAATTTTTTTGCGTAATGTGAAAGATAATGTTACGCCGAGTAAATAGATACCAAACATGTCACACTTTATAATTGCGCGCACTTGTAGATTGACGACAAAGTACGGTACCTAAAAATCTCAATAGGCGACGCTTTAAAAATTTTTTACGGTTACCAGGTTAGCGTTACAGAGGAGGTCTAGTGCTAGAATTATTGCTCTCACTCTGACGATCGCGGCGATACCTCACATGTGTGATTTGAACACCGTTTACATACGCGGGCGCGACTTCCGTATGCGTTTTCTTTGCTTCGCGAGCTCGCGGGCGCGGCGGGCGCTTTAAAAAAATTTTTTTTATTTTTTTTATTTATTTTATTTATTTTTAAATAACTAAATTGTTTTAAAAAAAAAAAAAAAAAATTGATCACTTTTATTGCTGTCACAAGGAATGTAAACATCCCTTGTGACAGTAAAAGGTGGTGACAGGTCCTCTTTATGGAGGGATCGGGGGTCTAAAAGACCCCCCACCCCTCCTTCACACTTCAATGTATTCAGATCGCCGAAAACGGCGATTCTGAATACCGAATATTTTTTTAAAACCGGCGCCATTGGCAGCCGAGTAAACGGGAAGTGACGTCATGACGTCGCTTCCGTGTTTACAATGAGGAGACTGGAACGAAGCCGATTACGGCTTCGTTCCAGTTCCTCCGCAGCAGCCGGAGGCGTCGGATCCCTGATCGGTGCTCCCGATCGAGCGGGAGCACCGGTAGCAGCGGCGAGAGGCGGCGGGAGGGGGGGGCGTCCCCTCCCGCTCCTCCGGCATAACAGCCGAGCGGCTTTTAGCCGCATCGGTTGTTATGGCTGGAAAGCCAATCGCCTGCTGAAGAAAACGGTACCGGGATGATGCCTGCAGGTGCGGGCATCATCCCGGTATACCCCCCGGAAGCCGAGTACGCATATCTGCGTACGCTCGGCGGGAAGGGGTTAATATAGATTGGGCCCTGGGCAAAATTTTTCTTGGGCCCCCCCCCCATGCAATTTCCCTCTCCACCTACTCTGAGACATATAATAAATAGCAGCTAGACCTAAAATCAGTTTTCTGCATCAGATCAGGCAGCAATTGCGATTGGTTGCCAGCAGTTACAGCATATCATTACCGCTTACTGACTAGTTGCTAGAGGTTACAGCACATGTTACGGCTCACTGATTAGTTGCTAGAGGTTACAGCACATCATCTCCTCACAGCAGGGGAGCATGATATACATAGGAATGCCACCTTTATTTACATATCAATGCCGCCAGCCACAGCTATTTACTTAGTATTGTCACTGCTATTTACATATGCCGGTTACATATGCTGGTTATTTATATGTAAACATAGGTCTGGAGGTGAGTCACTTGCACACAACAATAGGGCAGAGCTGCGCAGCATTAGTACCAGCACTTCACAAAGATATTAGGACACAGCACAGGAATAAAACTTCAAGGGACAAGGGAATTTAAACCTGGATAGTTGGCAAGTATGAGGCAGCTGTTTTGGGCCCCACAACAATGACAGGGCCCAGGGCAGCTGCCCCTTTTGCCCTGCCTAAAAGACGGCCCTGTTCATAATTACTAGTTCCCCGCTGTTTGCCATCCCGCAACAATGTCTGTCTATCTATTTCCAACATTCTACTTTGGTCATTGAAAATGGGTGCAGGTTCATACCCTTTTTCTATAAATCTATTAGCCAAAACCTTGGATTGGAGCTGGTAGTCAGACTCTTCTGAACAGTTCCTACGTATTCTAATAACAACTATCTAATGGCAAATAGGAGTTCCTGTCTATAGGCTTAAAATAATTTATAGTGAGCAATTGAACTTGATCCTTAAACATTTCCAAGTCTAGGGACACTATTCGTTCATTACCTTAACTGACATTTTTAACCTTCAAATTTTCCAAATCCTCCACTACCTTGTTTTAAAAAAAAACTCAAATAAGTTGTTATCCGCATTGGGAGGATTGAATACTGATCTATTTTCAAAGTGGAGTGACATCCTATCTCTCTTTGGGGGGGACCCGGTGTCTGGCTTAGATAAAAAATACTTTCTCTAATTAAGAATACGTGAAAATTTCAGTATATGTACATATGTAGCAAATTTATTCAGATTTTTGGTAGGGGCATACTTTAAACCTCATTATTAAGATCCTGTCCACTAATAATAAATATTCCTTTGCCTATTGGCACTTTCTTTTTTTGTTCCATTCTCCCTGCTCTCCTCCCTCAATTTCTTTTCTTTTGCCCCCAGATATGTTTCCAGTTAATACCTGGTTGTTCTCTGGATACATAGGTTTCCCTAAAAAAAACAATAATGGAGCAATCCTCTGATTATAAAGAGGGGCAAATCTTTTTTCTACAGGGAAATTATAAACATCATTACCAGGGGTCATAGAATAAACAAAATCCCTACTAAAAAATGGCTGCCCACCCTGTCCAAAACGTCTCTGTCCAGAACCTCTGTGTTCCCACCAGTTCCCTCTAGATGGGGGCTGAGCCGGAGGAGGATGTCCCATATTGGTATTTCCCTGGGACTTTCTGGCTGGGGGGTTCTCTGATATCATGAGACATGGGACTGGGGGGGGGGGGTCTATGTTGATCTCCTCTAGGAGGTGTATTTTCTCAAGAGGGAGCTTGAATATCTTCAATGACACTATTTTGCCATTTAAAAACATCCTTATTTTTGTATTTATTTTATTTTTATTTAATTACATTTTTGTATTTGTGGAAGGTATTTTTTAAATAGGGTAGTGACGTCTCTAGCCCCACCCCTACTGAAGAAATCTACACCTTGATGAAATGGGTATAGGGGGCCTACGTGCTGATGTCACATCGTGTCCATCTTGTGTCCTATGGTTTTATGCATGTACAACTAGCACGGCTTGTAGTGCTATACTCAGCTTTTTATGGGAATAAAAATTTGTTATACGGTGAGCACTAGACTGCTAATCTTTTCCACATATCCAGTGACTGATGAGAGGCAGCAGGGCTTATAGACCTGGAAAAAGGAAGTGTGAGAGATGGAGGACTAGAAGTGCCAGCTTCAAGCCTGTTATATCTGATATCCCCAGAGAGGAACTGCTGTTTTTGATCCGCTGGTGAAACAGGGGTCCAAATTTGAGGTGAGCAGCCAAAAACTCAGGTGGAGGCGAGTACGACCCCTTTTGGAAATATTTGCAAACAGTGATTGGACATTTTTTCTGTAGAATTTATTTATGCACCTTTTATATACCAAAGAGAAAAAAATAGTTGCGCTATAGAGCTGGAAATATAGATAGTAGCTGCTAACACAATATTGTTAGATACAATAAAAAATATTCAGAAGGTTCGGTGTAGTGCTTGAAAAGTAATAATTAATATAAACAAAAGTTCAGGCAGGGTACAGGGATCTGATGTCACACACTGCACAGTATAGAGCAGGGAGCTGAGTGTAATCTGAAACCTTGGTAGAGGGAATGGACACACCCCATTCTACACATTCGTATAGGGAAACATGCACAGCTGAGGCTGTCAATCAGATGCTGTGTGCTGGAGGAGGGTGTCTCCTGGTATTTTCTGGTGTTAGGATAGACTCTCAAACATGAGTCATGCAGATAGCAGAGGAATCACAGAACAGACAGAAGTCACAGTAGGTGCTATGGATCAAGACAAGTATATACTATATACAGTGCCTTGAAAAAGTATTCACACCCCTATAAAATTGTCCATATTTTGTCAGGTTACAGCCAAAAACGTAAACGAGATGTAGTACCCTAGAGTTTAGGCAGGGATGCTCCTCACAAAATTTACTTGCCAGGAGTAGTTATCCTGGTTGATTGTTAGAGATATGTTGATTTCTCCCTAAGTTTGGCTTTGTTGCACTTTTCTCTTCTACCATTAGGTGGCCAGGTACTTGGTGGTACTAGATATGAGAAGGGCAACCCAAGGTCAGGTTATGGATATGTGCGGTATCTCAGGGGTTTTCTTGAATCCCTTGGCCTGCTGGGGGAGCCTATATATTTGGTGGAGGTGATCTGTGTTCTGTGCCACCTGGACGGCTGTCTGGGTGAACATGTGTCATGTGCCCTGGGCTGCTAGGCCGGAAATTGGGCCTATCCTGGGGGCATCTGGCTGCTAGGCTGTCTGAGGGCCTATCCAGAAGCAAGAGAGCAGCGCAGGGTTGGGACTATGGCTTGCAGTCCAACCAGAAGTGATGGTTCTGCCGGCCAGAGAACCTGTCAGTGGTTGGAGGTAGAAGCTGTCCCCACCAAGGGACCAACCACCTTATTACTAGGGACCACAGTGAGTAACTAAAGCAAGTACCTGGAGCAATGTTCTCACCAAACTGGCATGGTGGAGAATCGGGAAACTTCAGACAGTGATCAAATCAGGGACCCAGCTAGCGGAGGTGACGCTTGCAGAGCAGCCTTGTGTGTCAAGCCAGGGACCTTCTATTTCACAATTATGTGCCCCTTTGTGTTGGTCTATCCCATAAAATCCATTTATGTTTTTGGTTGTAACATGACGACAACTTTTTTTGCTCCTGGCTCCTCCCCTTTCCATATTTCACATTTGGAAAGGTAAGAAACGTTTTGGAATGGGTGCTTACCTTTTCTCTCGTTCAAAAATTTTTATTTCATGTTAAAATAAATTACATGTACAGAATATAAGACAAATTATGTGATACCAGAAATAAAAAGTAGACATATTGAAGTACGGATGATACAAAGCAAAGAAGAATTTCAAGATATTCTCGTGGGAATGACAATAAATGGCCTTATATATTTTAGAATTTGAAAACAGTCTTATAGCTGAGTTTTAAACATTTTAATCCCAAGAAAATATAAATATGTCTAAAAGAAAATATATGATTTTAAAGTTTTGACCATAACTTCTAAAGTATGTTTATAGTAAGTATTATATAGTAAGGGAAGAACATAAAAGGTATATAGGAAGGGAAGGGGAGGGAATAATTCTCCGGAGGAGGTTTTATATATCATCTAATGTTGTAATTCTATAAAAAATCTTAATCACCATAACAATAAAACTCGGTTGTCAATATTATCTGACGTATAATATTTAATCCAGGGTTTCCATATGATATCAAACTTTGTCATCTGGTTTTTATCTATAGCGTCCATTTTAGCATGGATGAAAGATTGATTGTGCTTACCTTTTCTAAGCTGCAGCTCTTCCTGCTTTCAGGCTTAGGCAAAAATAAGTAAGTATCCACAAGGTCCTAAAAATTTGTGGCATGTCTGTGAAGGCATGGAATTGTGCACAGATGTGCTTCAGGTCTCTCAGTGTTGCCAACCTATCAGATTGAAATTTACAGACACGACACCCAGAATTTACTGGCACAGCCAAGTTTTTACTGGCATTTCCAAAAGTTAAAAAAATACTGTTTTAAATGCAAATATAAAGTGATTGTAAAGCTTTGTTTATTTAAAAAAAAAAAACAAATAACAAACATGTCATACTTACCTCTACTGTGCAGCTCGTTTTGCACAGAGTGGCCCCGAACCTTGTCTTCTGGGGTCCCTCGGCGGCTTTCACGGCTCTTCACCACATCAGATAACCCCCTAGGAGAGGTGCTCCCCCCAGGGGGTTACCTTGCTCCCGAGTCCCTCATTCAGTCTCCATAGCTGCTGAATGTATGACTTGGGCCCCGCCCCCCGTCGCCCACGTCATTGGATTTGATTGACAGCAGCGGGAGCCAATGGCTGTGCTGCTATAAATCTATCCAATCAAGAGCCAAGAACCCAGGGAAGAGGAAGAGCACTTCCCCGGCGGATAAAGTTCCAGGGCTCAGATAAGTAGAATGGGGGGGCTGGGGGGGCGGTCACTGCCAGGTGTTTTTTCATCTTAATGCATAGGATGCATTAAAGAGGAAGTAAACCCTGATGAGTTTACTTCCTCTTTCATTCCCTGCAAAGGCAAAGCATAATGGACTACTATGCATAGCATAGTAGTCCATTATGTGTCACTTACCTGACACAGGAGCCAGCGAAGTCACCGCTGTCCCCTGTAGTCCGGCGCATCCATTTTCTCGATGGGGTCTTGCAGCTCCGCCGCTGTCATTCGGCGAAGCCGCGATGACGTCACTCCCGCGCATGCCCATGGGAGCCGACACGCACGGCAGCTCCATCGTTGGAAATACCGCGCTCAGTGTGTCTGCACGCCACTGTCTACGGCGCATGCACCGTATACAGCGGTGCCTGTCTTCGGGCAAATATTTCCTAAACCGTATAGGTTTAGGAGATATTTCTTGGACCTACAGGTAAGCCTTAATCTAGGCTTACCTGTAGGTCAAAGTGTGTTGTAAGGGTTTACAACCACTTTAAGGTGAAAAAACTCAAGGGTTTACAACCCCTTTAAGTATTTAGGCTACAAACAAGTACAATATGCAATAAGCAAAGTGATTTAAGGTAGATAATAAGGCAAAAAAAAATATTTATTTTATTTTCGATATAGTAAGTAAGTAGCTCAAGGACAGGAGGGCAAGAAATTAGAATTGGTTGGGTGCACACATGAAATTTTACACTCAAAGTGACACTGACAGCAATGTGCAGCAGCACAAATGATAATGACACCTCACCGACACAACATGTCCCCGAAACGTCACAGTGACAGTCTCTCTCCAAGCCAGATGGTCCCTTCAGTCCACTCCAGTCTAAACAGCACTGGCGGCCCCGCTACCAGCCTGCCTTGCTCCCGTCCCGCTGACCCACACACAAGGCTCTGGCTGCTCTGCTTGGCTCCCTTGCACTATGACATCACATGACTCAGGCACCACCTCCGCTAGAGCCACCTGAACACACTGTAGCAGGCACTCGAATAGTCTCAGCCGGCTCCGGACCGAGCCGAGTGTCACAGTTATATTTTTTTTACTGGCAACCTTTTCCTTTTACTGCCATTTACTGGCAGGAGAAATTTGCCTATTTTTTTAATGGCTGCCAGTAAAAATACTGACGGTTGGCAGCACTGCTCACAGGTCTCAAAGACCTATGGCACATCTGCACATGTGCAGGATATTTGAAGATGGTGGTGCAGAAAAGGACATGCAGGACGAAAACATCAGGGGATAAAGTTCCTTTTTATTCTGCAGTTCTTTTTTGTTTTGTTTTTTTACCTAGGGGTCTATTTATTTATAAAGCCGTGAATGTCAGTTTCAACAAACATTCTCTGCTGGAGAATCAATAAGTGCCATTTAAAACACATGCAGCTGGAAGTTTCATCTGTTTGTTGAATGTCAGATTTTTATGTGCCCCATGTACCTCAAGTATCTTGAGTGTATCTAAAGATGCATCTAACATTGGCTTATGTTGTGAACCTCAGACTGCAGGAGTGGGCGGGCGGATAGGCTATTTTCAGGATGCTATCAACAGCTTCCATCTGTAATGTTTTTCCAAATAAACAATATCACTATTTTTAGTCGGTCTAGTTAGAGAACGTTTAAAGGGAATATTCACTAAAAAAAGAAAGCCTGCACTTTTAGAAAATTACAAGATAGATAAACCAGCTTGTTTCTATAAAAGTATGTCAATGTACACTATTATAAATGTGTTCTGGATAAAGATGGATAATACTTTGCAGTATTCAGACACAGAGTAATGTGAAATTGTCAGATTTAGGGGGGGTGGATTTACTACAGGCAAATAGACTTTATACTTTGCAAGTGCAGTTGCTCCAGAGCGTAGTAAATAGGGGGAGCTTCACATTGCAAAGAATACCCAATCACATTCATGCAATATTAAAAAACAAATCTTTTTTTTTAACTGCTTCCCACCTGGACTATTGTAAAATGACCTGGCGCTATACCATTTACTACTAGAAATCTGTACGTGAAAACTCTGTTACATATATTTTCAGTGAGCTGGCAATTAAATGAAAATCATGAAATAAAAACCATGAAATAGAAAATGCTCATCCATATACCATAGGTAGCTTAAAGAGTATGCTACTATTAATAATAATAAAGTGCAAGTGCCAGTGAATTTACATGTGCCAATATCTGTATGCTGTCATACATAAAATTAAAAAAGACTATTAAAAATATAGAAATAAAATAAAACAAAACAAAAAGTGATGTCTTTGAACTGCCAGTGGATATAGTGACTGTACTTAGTCTATTAGGTGTTTTACAAAAAATATCGTGCAGAGTATAATCAAGGTTAATATCGTGGTGACTAGCACACTGCAAATGAATAAAAGTGGAAACGTGTGCAGTGAGAATTGAAAAAAACAAGATTAAAATAAACAATGGACCATATGCATTTAAATTGTGAATAGTCTCTAGTAAATGACGGAATCTTCCGTGCGTGAAGGAGGGGGGGGGGGTGATGATTTCCAATATTATTCCCCGTGTTCAGTGGTCACTTCTATATTATGCTCTCACCGGAAAAAGGACCCCATCCGGGGTGGATCAACCTTCACAATATCAGCTATTGTGTCGCTCTCTGGCTTGCTTCAGATGCAATGCTGGGGATCCCTCGTTTTTCCGTGAGTGTAGTGTGCCACGTTGTGTATGTTAAAAGAGAGGCATATCCATAGTGTAATAACGTTTAAAATCTCATTTTTATTCAAAATAGATTAAAACTACTTACAAAAGCAGAGTTTTCAATTGCGGTTGTGTTACAGCTTTAAAACGGATTTAAAAGTCCCGCTAAGCTTTCTGGTGTATGCTAGAGGTGTACGTTGCCTGGCCACGCCCTACGTGTTTCGTCATTCAGACGTCACTGGAGCGCTGAATGGCGAAACGCGTAGGGCATGGCCAGGCAACGTACACCTCTAGCATACACCAGGAAGCTGAGCGGGACTTTTAAATCCGTTTTAAAGCTGTAACACAACCGCAATTGAAAACTCTGCTTTTGTAAATAGTTTTAATCTATTTTGAATAAAAATGAGATTTTAAACGTTATTACACTATGGATATGCCTCTCTTTTAACATACACAACGTGGCACACTACACTCACGGAAAAACGAGGGATCCCCAGCATTGCATCTGAAGCAAGCCAGAGAGCGACACAATAGCTGATATTGTGAAGGTTGATCCACCCCGGATGGGGTCCTTTTTCCGGTGAGAGCATAATATAGAAGTGACCACTGAACACGGGGAATAATATTGGAAATCATCACCCCCCCCCTCCTTCACGCACGGAAGATTCCGTCACTCACTAGAGACTATTCACAATTTAAATGCATATGGTCCATTGTTTATTTTAATCTTGTTTTTTTCAATTCTCACTGCACACATTTCCACTTTTATTCATTTGCAGTGTGCTAGTCACCACGATATTAACCTTGATTATACTCTGCACGATATTTTTTGTAAAACACCTAATAGACTAAGTACAGTCACTATATCCACTGGCAGTTCAAAGACATCACTTTTTGTTTTGTTTTATTTTATTTCTATATTTTTAATTTTAATAGTCTTTAATTTTATGTATGACAGCATACAGATATTGGCACATGTAAATTCACTGGCACTTGCACTTTATTATTATTAATAGTAGCATACTGTTTAAGCTACCTATGGTATATGGATGAGCATTTTCTATTTCATGGTTTTTATTTCATGATTTTCATTTAATTGCCAGCACGCTGAAAATATATGTAACAGAGTTTTCACGTACAGATTTCTAGTAGTAAATGGTATAGCGCCAGGTCTATTTCTTCTTCCCCTTTTTAGCATCTTTCCACCCGTCAGGGTGGAAATAAATAGAGGCTGCTCTTACCTAATTTTTCATATTTTATTATTTTTTAGATTATCTTTTATCTTTATATTATATATCCATTACCTTTTAAATTGAGTGGTCCATAGCGCAATCTACCCCCCCCAATCTTATTGTAAAATGACGTTCAGGCGGGAACTCTATTGTTCTGGGAGGACGTCATATGGTGTCAAGTCAGACACAGCGAATGACTGATCAGCCTATCGACCTGCTGCCGATACCACATGAACGCTGTGACCTATCACAGCAGATCACATGACAGTTGTAAACAATGAATGGCAAATCGCAGCCCATTTTTACCATGTAATTATCTGTGGACAATCACAACAATACACAATGTCTACACACTGTCATTTAGTAAAAATATTTGCTCGTAGCAGTGAAATTCACTGTTAGAAGCGGTCACAGTTTGTTAAAAAAAAATCCTGATCAACTCCCCAGAGTGGTGCAGTGTTATTATGGTAACAATGTATTGCTCTGGTCAGAGTATGTAAAAAAAAATTACGTTTTTTTTTTTTACATACTGTCACCAATCAGTGTCCCTGGTTGCAGCCACACCAGTTATATGATGACACCATACTGCACTGGTGACAGTATGTAAAAACAAAAAATTCAAAAAAAAATTTTCATTTTCAAAAAAATTACAAATTTCAAAAAAAACGTGTCATGCCTATAACTAAATACCTCAGTCTGTCTACTTTCCAAAAAGGTAATTTGGGGGATATTTGTACTGTTCTGGTGTTTTTGGGTCTCAAGAAAAGAAAGAGGCCTCCAGTACATCAGGACTGATCGATTTTCAGATATATATACACACCATAGTTTGTGGACTCTATTACTTTCCTACAGACTAAATAATATACACAGATTTGGGTTATTTTCACCAAAAAATATAGCAGAATCATAGTTCCCAACTGTTCCTGATTACGAGGGACTGTCCCTGATTTGGGGCAAAGTCCCTCTGTCCCTCTTTCCTCCTCATTTTGGTCTGATCTATATCGTTATATATATATATATATATATAAAATGAACTATTTATCTTTCAAAAAGTGTTTCCCAGTGCTAAACCTTTCATCCAAATTCTAAATTGCTGCATTTGTAAATTTCAAAAGCCAGTATAAGGAAATAGTAGCGGTAAAAAGAAAAAAGCACTTGACTTGACTTGAAAGTTGGGAGGTAAGGATTTAGTAAAGGCAAATAGACTGTGCACTTTGGAAAGTGCAGTTGCTCCAGAGCTTAGTAAATTAGGGGAAGCTCTGTTGATTTCCATCATCCAATCATGTACAATCAAAAATGTTGTTTTTTTACTTTCTTTCCAAGTGATTGGGTATTCTTTGCAAAGTGAAGCTTTACCTCATTTACTAAGCTCTGGAGCAATTGCGCATGCAAAGTGCACAGTCTACTTGCCTTTAGTAAATCAATCCCTCGAAGTACATAGTTAACACCACTTTTTCTTGTAACTACGAACAGGTAGTGGAAATTATCAAGAGAAATCTACCTATTTTGTATTCAGATAACTGTTTGAGGTACTCCAGGGTGGTTGTAGATGTTTCAGTCGTCATGCTCCCACCCTGGGCACCTTACTCTCTCCCAGTTTTTTTATATCAGTAAAGAAGACCCTGCCTACCTGGCTCGCATATTTGGAATGTTCCATGTAATGTGAACAAGGCCGTCTTTAATATTGATTGGACCCTGGGAATTGCCAGGAGAGATCCGGCAAGTTCCTAGGTATACAGATTCAGGTAGGACCACACACGTGCTGCAAACTAGTGTGTAAATAATTTTGCTGGAGCTTTAAGGAGACTAGGAATTTACAAGGGGATGTGACATTTATAACTAAGTACAATATAGGTACACTATTAGGATATTGAGAAACCGTCCAGAAATATTGACCAATTTTCTTTTGTCTTCTATAAATAAAATAATGGGGTGGGTAACTATATGGCAAATGAGGTTTAATGTTGGCAATTTTAAAGTAATGCATTTGAGTTCTAAAAATACAAATACTCACTAGAGGGAGAACCTCTGGAGGAATCTAAGATGGAAAAGGACCTAGGGGTCTTAGTAGATGACAGGCTCAGGAATGGCATGCAAGCAAAGCCAACAGAATATTGGCATGTATTAAAAAGGTATAAATATGTATAGCATATATATATATATATGTATAGTATCTGCGCTACACCCAAAGGGCAAATAAATTGGTGCATATATATATTGTGGCAGCACGCAGGTAAAATCACCTGGTTGTATTCAGGATGGGAAATATGTGTGTCCTAGATTCAGGCTTTATGCAGACTTTTACAATTAGAGGGGAAGAGTTAATGAGCCCAGCTGTAGTAAGTGGGCTCATTAAGACCTCTACAAAAAACCCCAGCATGCATAGGGAGATGCTCCATCCTGGAACCAGTTTTGTGTGTATAGACTGGGGAGTCTGAGATCTGTTCTGTGCGGTGAGTTAATGCCTGTGTGGCAAACCCCTACAATAGGGACAGGGACTGGGGCAGCACAAGGCTGCACCCAGTTGTTAGACAGGGAGCCTACGTGTGTAGTTAGAGGTCAAGCTGACCAGGATTTATTTTCTTGTTTTATTTTGTTTGGCTGTTATATGTATCACTGCATGTAGCCTAAATAAACCGGATCTTTTGTTTTTTGCACCTACACCGCTGTCTGCTGTGCCTGACTTTGTGTTGTGAACCCATCCAGGGGGTCACACACACCCGCTACCGAGCGAACCCCCTCACAGTTGGTGGAGAATTTTGGCTGTTTTTTTTTTTTTTTGTTAAGGCCAGCATGGAGGAGATACTGAGAATATAGGACCCAGTAACAGGCCAGGTTATGGTTATGGTCTCATGGGGAGTGGCTAGGCTGAGCATGTGAGAGGAGGACGCTGTAGCACTGTGCTCCTGCCGACCATCAGCTGGCAATTAGTGAGGTATAGGGGAAGGATTCACCTGGCTTTCCACTGCTCCACAAGCTGGTTACTGGAGATTTATGTGTCTCTCCGTTTTTTCACTGATAAGTTGCTGAACTGCTGATAACCCTGCTGATAACCCTGACCCAATTATCTTCCTCCTTCAATCCTTACCGGCCACGCTGTTAGAGGAAAAGTTTGTTTTGTCTAAAGTTTGCTGTGTTTGGCTTTTGCTAAGCTAATCTACTGACTACATTTCCCAGTGTGCATCTTGCATCCTGCAGCCTTATCTGGTTACAAGAGCAATGGGGAAGCGTCTGAAGGAAACTGGAACAAGTGGAACAGCAGGTGAGAAAAGTATACAAGAAAGTGCTGTTCAGCCCTCACTCCAGGCAGGGAAAAAGGATAGAGGAAAAGATGCAGCTGCAAGGCTGGAAGGGTTTGCTTGGAGTGTGAACCGGGACGCAAACAGAGTGCCTAATATGCCTGGTATGTCTAATCCATATAATATTTCTGATATAATAAAAGGCAAAGTGAGAGATGAAGTGGAGATGGAGGAGGTGATGAGGATGGAGAGAAATGAAAAGGGGAAGGCTGACTCATGTGAAATAATGGAGGGGGCTATACAAACCGAGCAGAGTGGAGCTGCTGGACGGATGGAAAGAGTAGAGAAAGAAGGGGGGAATGTTTCAGGTGTTGTTGCTCTGCCTGTCCAAGATGAGTTGGGGAGAGAACCAACAATTAAGGATGTGTTCCTGGCAGTACAAAATTGTAACTGTACCTTGACTTCACTATCTACTCAGTTTAACCATCTCAGGGAAGATGTGTCTATTATGCGCCAGGATATGCAGAAAGTACGTGAGCGAACATCTGCAGTGGAGGGGCGGGTGGCTACTTTGGAGGAAGAGATGAGCCTAATGCAGAGGGACTTTAAGGAAATGGGTATGCAGTCGGGTCGCAATGCAAATCGCATGGATGACCTTGAGAACAGACTCAGAAGAAATAACGTGCGAATCCTTGGTATACCTGAACGCCTAGAAGGGGGGAAGCCAACGGAATTCATAGAGCAGTGGTTACTGGAAGTGTTTGACAAAAAAAACTTTACCCCTTTCTTCGCTGTGGAGAGAGCACACCGTATTCCTGCTAGACTCCCACCTCCGGGTAAATATCCAAGGCAGTTTATCCTAAAAATGCCTCATTACAGAGACAGAGACAAAATATTATCACTGGCTCGTATTAAGGGCACCATCGAAGTCAATGGGTCTAGAATTTATTTTTTTCCGGACTATTCTGCTGAGGTTCAAAAGCAAAGGGCTCAATTTAAAGATGTTAAAAGGCGACTTCGTGATATTCAAGTTCAATATTCCATGCTTTATCCTGCCAAATTAAGGATTATAGCTAGAGGAGAAACTTTTTTTTTTGATAATTCTAAGGCAGCGGCATCTTGGCTTGACAAAAATGAGCAACATATTTAATCGCTTGTTGACAGCACTGATGTTGTGCAAGGAAACTGAACTTTTTATGAATAAATTCAAAGGATAATGATTAAAAATATGATGAAAAATTAAAAATGTGTTAAAAATGCGATAGAAGGTGAAGAAATGCGACTGGGATTTGGAAAAGAACTTTTCTCTGTACTATATGGGGGAGGGGACAGAGACAAAAATGTTTTGTTTTCTAACCTTTAATCTCTTTTTTTTTTTTTTTTTTCTCTTCCTTGTCCCCAACCCTGTCCCTTCCTGCCCCTTCCTTTCCTTGTCCTTTCCTTGCGCCCACCTGAGGCATTTTTTTTTCTTTTTTTCTTCCTTCCCTTATCCCTCCCCTTTTATTTATATGTATGTGTATGCATGTGTATATGTATATATATATATATATATATATATATATATATATATATATATATATATATATATATATATATATATATATATATATATATATATATATATATATATATATATATATATATATATATATATATATATATATATATATATATATATATATATGTATGTGTATATATATATATATATATATATATTTTTTTTTTTTAGGCAGGAGCCCCTGCCTTTGCTTTTGTACTTGCAATAGTACAAGAACTCCTCCTCATTAGGGCTCAAGCCTGGATGGATTTTTTCCTTCTCCCCTGTATACACCTTCCTGCGGGAAAATGGAAAATTTATATCAAATACTTACCGTAATTTTCCTTTCCTGATGGGCTCCATGGCAGCATACGTGTGGGTTAGCCCCGCCTCCATAATTACCCAATAGGACCTCTACTCCCATAAATCTTTGCTCCAAGCTGCTATCCGTGTTCCGTAACTAGCCTACTCCAACATTTGGGAGGGAACTCCTGCTGCCATGGAGCCCATCAGGAAAGGAAAATTACGGTAAGTATTTGA
Organism: Lithobates pipiens; assembly: GCF_037356315.1. NCBI lineage: Eukaryota > Metazoa > Chordata > Amphibia > Anura > Ranidae > Lithobates > Lithobates pipiens. The sequence goes on from NW_027507790.1 coordinate 14,558,461, forward strand.
TATAAATTTTCCATTTTCCTGACAGGCTCCATGGCAGCATACGTGTGGGAAATAACTCGCCAAACACACCCGGGTGGGCTAAAAATGTTGAGCAAAGAAACTAGAATTTTATTTTTCATTGTCCACTGACAATACTTGTAAACCAAAATTAACAGAAGAAAGAGCAGCTGGCTCTACACAATAATGGGAAACAAAGGTATTAATTGAAGACCAGGAAGCTGCTCTACAGATAACTTCTGGTGCGACATGTCGAACTGCTGCCCAAGAGGTCGAGATGCCCCGAGTTGAATGAGCCGTCACTGCCTCAGGAGGAACCATGCCCTTTGCCTTGTATGCCCTTTGAATCGTTTGGACCACCCAAGATGAGATTGATCTTACTGATGCTCGCATCCCTTTATTTTTGCCATGAAGAAGGACAAAAAGAAAGTCTGTTCGTCTGAACGAGGCTGTAGCGTCCAGATATTGTTTCAAGGTGCGACCAACATCCAGGGGATGAATCTCTTGGTTGTCTGACATTCTAAACGTAGGTAGCACGATCTCCTGATTTTCGTGAAATACTGATGTGACTTTTGGATTTGATCCAAGCATAGGGATCAGGACCACTCTGTCCGGAAAGAAAGTTAGAAATGGTTCAACTGACCCAAGATTCCTAATTTCCGACACCCTTTTGGCTGAAGTTATTGCCACCAGAAACACCGTCTTGATAGTGAGATCTCCTAAAGACAGGGGAGCATCCAAACCTTTCCCAAGATCAGAAAGAAAGTCCAATACTAACGGAAGGTCCCATTTGGGAAACCTGGGTCTCTTTTGAGGCCTAAGCCTGATAGCTCCTTTAAAGAATTGTTGAATTAAGGTGTGATTCGCCCATGAAACTCCTGTAAAGGCTGAAATGGCTAAAACTTGTACTCTAAGAGAGCTAACTGCCAGAGACAAGTCTAACCCTGACTGAAGGAAAGACAAGATATCTTGAACTGCTGGAGAATTATATGAATTTGACCTAGAAGACATGTGGCCCATAAACCTGGCCCATATACGTTCGTACACTTTATTGGTACTCTTCCGTCTGGCACTAAGAAGGGTTGGAATCGCTTCTTCTGGGCAACCTAGAGCTTCTAGCCTTCCCCTCTCAAGAACCATGCCCTGAGGTGTAGACAGGATGGGCACGGGTGTAACAGCGTGCCTTGAGACAGTAGATCTGGCCTGAGAGGCAGGGGAACTGGGTCCTGATAGCTGAGGAGCAACAGCAGAGGAAACCAAGGCCTGTTGGGCCAGAATGGTATTATCGCAATGATTTCCACCTTCTCCCCTCTGAGCCTCCGAAGGAACTGTAGGATTACAGGAACTGGAGGGAAGGCATAGGCTCTCTGGAACTTCCAACAATCCGTGAGAGCATCTATCCCGAACGCCTGAGGATCCCTGAACCTCGAGTAGTATCTGTGCATCTTGCGATTGTACGGCGAAGTGAACAGATCGACCTCTGGAGATACTCCCAGAGTCAGAAGCCACTCGAAGACATCCCTGTGAAGGGACCACTCGTTGTTGTCTTTTTTTACCCTTGACAGAAAATCTGCTTGAACATTCTGGACTCCTGGGATGTATACAGCAGAAATGTTGACCACATTCTTCTGAGCCCAGATCATTATTGGTTCTACTTCTCGTAATAGAGACCAACTGCGAGTCCCTCCTTGTTTCTTTATATAGGCAACTGCAGTTGTGTTGTCCAGTCTTAACATTACTGACGACCCTGCCACCAGATGGTGAAATGCTATGAGTGCTCGAAAGGCTGCTCTCAACTCCAGGATGTTGGAGACCACATACCGCGACGGGAACGACCACCTTCCTTGAGCTACTTCCGTAAGGCAATGGGCGCCCCAACCTTTGTTGCTGGCATCTGAGGTTACTATTATCCAGGAAATGGGGACTATCGAATGATGGTTGCGTAGATTCTTCCCTTGAAGCCACCAGAGGAGAGACATCCTCATCGCTGGTGTAAGGTGTATGCGCTGTGTTTGATTGGACGAGTCCCACTGTTGCAGAAACCCTTTCTGGAAGGGACGAGTGTGCCACTGGGCCCACTTCACCATAGGGATGGTGGCCGTCATTGTGCCGATCACTTTCAAACATTGTAGAGCCGAAAGATGAGATGATTCCCAAACCTTGAGAATCCTGTCCCGGATCACACTGATTTTTTCCTCCGGCAGGGAGATAGTGCCTTTTAATGTGTCGAACTGAGCCCCTAGAAACACGATCACTTGAGATGGAACCAGATGGCTCTTCTCTAGGTTCAGGAGCCAACCAAACGTCTGCAGAGTGGAGATGACTAAACTCTTGTGTTCCAGAATTTGATCTCTGTCCTGAGATAATAGGAGCAAATCGTCCAGATAATGATGGAGACGAACTCCTTTGACTCGTAAAAGAGCTACTATCGCTAGGAGTACCTTGGAGAAGACCCGAGGAGATGTCGTCAACCCGAATGGGAGACAGGTAAACTGGAGGTGTTGATCGCCAACTGCGAAACGAAGAAATTGCTGGAAATCCCTTGCTACTGGCACATGAAAGTATGCGTCCTTCAAATCGATTGAGATTAACCAATCCCCTAGCTGCATTGACTGTTGGATTGTAAGAAGAGACTCCATCTTGAACTTTTCCTTGCGAATGAAGGAATTGAGGTGGGTCAAATCTATCACCGGCCTCCATGCGCCATTTCTTTTCTGAACCATAAACAGAGGAGAATACATGCCTTCGCCACGTTCGTCTTCTGGCACGGGCACGGCTGCACCTTGATCCAGCAAACAACTTACGTAGGTCAATAGGACCTGTTTCTTTTCCTCTGAGCCTGGAATTGTTGTGGGAATGAACCTTAACCTCGGAGTGTTGATGAAAGTCCACTTGTGACCCGAGGAAACCGTCTTGACGGTCCAATAATCTTGAATTGAGGCCGCCCAAACATGTCGGTAGTGAAGAAGGCGAGCCCACACTTGACATGTTTGAGCGGGCCCAATTTCAAAAAGATTTGGTAGAATCTTGATTACCTGCGGAAGCCCCCTTTGAGGTTTTCTTAAGGGAGGATTGTCTGGACCTCCAAGATCTAGAGAACTCCCTGCCAGGCCTATAACTGCGCGCTTCTCTAGCGCGATCCGAGGTCTGCCTTCTTGAGAAAATACCTTTTTGGTTTTGAAGACGTCTGTCTTGAGGGAGGAACCCAGACCTCCCACCCGTGGCCCGGGATATGGCGCTATCTAGTTTATTACCAAACAAGGAGGTACCCTCAAATGGTATACGGCACCATGCCTGCTTAGATGTTGGATCCGCCAACCAGGGACGGAGCCACAAAGCACGGCGTGCCGAGACTGCTGCCAACATAGCCCGAGACAGAAGGCGGGTAATGTCAATAGATGCCTCCCCCAAAAAAGCTGATGCCATTCTGATCTCCTGAATAGGAGAGTCTTTAGCCGTATTCACTGAGATACCTCTCAAGAACTCTTCAACATTGTCGGCCCATATTTCAATAGCCTTTGAGACTGCAGCTAAAGCCAAAGTTGGTTTACAAGCCATCCCTGAAGTTAGATAAATTCTTTTCAGATCCGAGTCAATTCTTCTCTCTAACGGATCTTTGAAAGATACCGTGTCTTCCAAAGGGAGAGTCACGTATTTAACTAAACGCATAAGTGCTGCGTCTACCAGAGGAGCTGATTCAAGGTGCTTCACATCATCCTCCCTAAAGGGGTACAATTTAGACACCTTTGATTGCATGGAGCTCTTCCTATCAATCTTGCTCCACTCTTCAGTAATGATTTCTCCCAATTCAGATAGGAAAGGAAAATGTTGCCGTTCCTTTTTGAGTTGTTTGAAAAACTTTCTTTGTTTGGGGAGGGGGGAAGAAGTGGGTTCTTCCCATTTTAAAGCTTCTTTCACTGCCTTGACAAGAGCAGGTACTAAAGCATAATCAAATCCTACTCCTGGATCCTCTGGATCCGATTCGCTGTCAGACAAGAGCACAGAGTGGTGGCTTGGTTGAGAAGATTCCCCAGTCTCTTGTAAGAGCCCTTCACCTCCTGAAGGACATAATGGGTCTGAGGGGGATTCCATAGCGTGATGAGCTTCCCTCTGCTGCAGGGATTCCTTTACCACTCTTCTCACCATAGATTCCAAGCGTTGATCCGCACCATCTCTTTCATCTGCGACTTTAGAGAAGCAATGATCACAGAGCGATTTGTCTGATGAAATGGGCATCTTACAGCCCCAACATGAATTATCTGGTCCTCTGCTTGAGTGCGAGTGACCACTGCGTTGTCCAGATCTGGAAGACCTGCGGTAACCAGACTTTGACGATGATTTGCGGTGGTGCGATTTTGACGATCCACTGCGACTATGCGCACTGTAATGCGGTTCAGACCTAGAAGGGCTATAAGGAAATATACAAGAAAGAGAGAGAGATACAGACCAGGCTGGTATCAAATGCTAAGGAATACTCCACATATACACAGCAATCCAGCCATGCACATACCTGTTACAAGCGGGCAGGTCACTAGTAGGCAGTGAGGCATCCATGACTAAGAACGCTGACTGTAACAACAATAGACCCTCATAAGCAGCCATACAAAAACACAGGAGCAATAATACATCAGAGCAGATCGTAACCTACCTTACACCAACCAGAGAATGGCCCCGGGAAGTCGCTGAATTTCCTGCAATCATTCCCAAATTCTGACATCTCTCACTGTGTTTTAAATATGGCGCCCATGACGTCATCAGCGGCGTCAGACGCGAGATGCCCGCGCGCATGCGCGGGAACCAAGCCTCGCTTTGGATTTGGGTCCGCGCATGCGCAGAACGCAGCGCTGGACCCGGAAACAGGGGGAGAAAGGCTGCTGGAACGCGGAAGCGTCAGCGCCTATGCACAAGAACCAGCTGGCATATGAAAAGACACAGATAGAAAAAGAAAAACACATAAACACTGCTGCCATGAAAAACGGAATTTTTACAGCTCACCACTCCACCAACGATCGCCTGGCCGAACAGGTTCAAGCACACACCACCGATCCATCGGGCAGATAATGGCCACCTTACATAGCAGGTAATAAGCCGTGCGCACTTTATCTTCGGACAAACCAAGCCTTCAGCGCTACTCTGCCATACACTCCATACCCATGCTTAACAGACAGGGCCTATCGGAGGAACAAAAGCTTGATAGTCGGCCGACTTGATCGTAGTGAAGATCTCTTCAGATAGGAAACACCTGTCCTATGGAGGAGGACAAAAAAGGAACACGGATAGCAGCTTGGAGCAAAGATTTATGGGAGTAGAGGTCCTATTGGGTAATTATGGAGGCGGGGCTAACCCACACGTATGCTGCCATGGAGCCTGTCAGGAAACAATGTTTTTTTTTTTTTTTTTTTTTTTTTTTTTCTGTTTTTCTTGTTTTGTTTTGTTTTATTTCTTTTTTGTTTTTTGTGTGTGTATGGGTGTATGTGTGTGTGTATGGGCGACAATTTACATGTTACTGCTTGATGCTGTTGTATTATTTTGTTTATGTCTATTACAGTACGATATGCTTAAGAGATCAACTGAATGTTGGGCTGGTCAGGTCTGTAACTCTTCAAATGGAGGAAGACCGTATAATGACTTACTGTTGTATGGTTTACCGTATTTTGGGGATCATGTGGACAATATGGGCACCATGTCATGTGTGTGTATATATAATTATTAATGGATAATAAGATCAGAATATGGTCATGGAATATTAGAGGGATTAAGAACCCTATTAAAAAGCGTGCTATGTTCAATAAACTGGTCCAGCATGACCCGTTGATTGTTTGCTTGCAGGAAACACATTTAACTAAAGATACTGTTAGCTTATTACAGAATAAAAAGTACACTACTCAATACCATTCAGTATATTCAGCTTACGCAAGAGGAACAAGTATATTAATTTCCTCAAAGGTCCAGTTTTCCTGCAAGCAAGCAAGGATAGATCCACAGGGTAGGTTTGTTTTGCTGGTATGTACACTGTTTTCTACGCAATGTATTTTGGGGTCTATTTATATCCCTCCTCCATATAACAGTGAAGTAATGCGACAGATAGGGATGATATTGGCTGATAATCCAGGGACCCCCATGTTTATTATGGGGGATTTCAATAATGTGTGTAATCCCAGCATGGACAGATATCCAGCAGGCCCTAATGTGAATACTACATTCTACAATTATATTCAGGAGCTTGGACTGTATGACATATGGCGGCTTAGGAATCCATCTTCTAAAGAATATTCTTGTTGCTCTGGTACTTTTCAGACCCTATCAAGGTTAGATATGTTCTTGGGAACAGACTCAGCTATTGTTTGGGTTTCTGATGTTTATTATTTAACGAGAGATTTATCAGATCATTCACCGTTAGTAGTAACAGTAGATAAAATAAAGCCTAAAATTAGGTCTAACTGGAGAGTTCCTGCTTTCTGGTTTAAAGTTCCCCATCAGGGGGATGAAATGAGGTTGGCCTTAGTTGAATTTTTTCAAATTAATAATAACTCAACATCACCTCAGGTAGTATGGGACACCATGAAGGCATTTTTGAGAGGATTATTGGTTAAGGCCATAAGCATCTACAAAAAAGCATGTAGAGAACAGGAATTGCTGTTAGCAGCAGAGGCGCAGCAGAAAGAAGTTCAGTATATTCAGAGTCCTACTACCTCTAATCGTAGGGTGTGGAAGGATGCACAATTATTATATAAACAAACTTCTATGAAAAAGGCTGCGCGGTCTGACTTTTTGTCTAGATGTCGCAGATTTGAAGAAGGGGAAAAATCAGGCAGAATGCTATCAGTAATAGCTAAATCCCAAGAAGATAGTAAAATTATTTCTGCTATTCGTACAGTGGAGGGAGATATTACTTATGACCAGAAGGAAATAATGCGATCCTTTGTTCATTTTTATAGTAATTTATATCAAAATAAAGTTAATTGTTCCGAGACAAGACTTAGAGAGTTTTTAGAACCTTTAAAACTCCCCTCTCTTTCTGAAAATGATAAACAAGAACTGGGTGCTCCTCTGACATTGGAGGAATTGATTAAGGCAGTGGAAGAAAGTCCAAATGATAAAGCCCCGGGTATTGATGGGTTACCCTCAGAAGTATATAAACAATATGGTGAGGTTTTGCTTCCAGAATTATTGAAGGTCCTTAACCAGGCTTTGGAATCATTCAGGCTTCCTGAATCTATGAGGGATGCTTGTATTATTGTATTAGCAAAGCCGGGAAAGGACCCTTTGGCTCCGGAATCCTACCGCCCGATATCATTGTTGAACTCGGACGCTAAGATTTTAGCCAGGGTCCTGGCTAAAAGACTAAGTAGACATATGCAGGGATTGATTCATCATGACCAATGTGGCTTTATCCCAACAAGGTCTACAGCTATTAATATAAGGAGGCTTTATTTGAATATGCAAATACCAACTGATAATATTGGGACAAGAGCGATTTTGTCACTCGACGCTGCGAAAGCTTTCGACAGTGTCGAGTGGACATATCTGTGGGAGGTGTTGGGTTTGTTTGGCCTGGGGGACAAGTTTATAAGGTGGATCAGGATGCTGTATGCCACTCCGAGGGCATGTATGCAAATAAATGGCATGGTTTCAGAATTTTTCCCATTATACAGAGGAACAAGACAGGGGTGTCCCCTGTCTCCTTTACTATTCGCACTGGCTCTTGAACCACTGGCCGAGGCCGTTCGACAGGCAGAATCTATTTGCGGATTTATTAGAGGAACGAGGATTGAAAAAATCTCCTTGTATGCTGATGATGCATTACTGTTTCTTGGGGATACAGAAGGTTCTTTAAGCTCCTTAATGTCACTAATAAAACAATTTGGATCGTTTTCTGGTTACATTATTAATTGGGATAAATCCGTACTACTTCCCTTAGATAATCCTAGTCTGTCCAGGTTAAAAGAGGCCCCTCAAGTTAAAATAGTGTCATCATTTAAATACTTGGGAATAATTATAAACTCTAGAATAGAAAACTATTTAATGGATAACTTGTCACCTATTCTTAACAAATTTCAACTTAAGAGCATGGCGTGGACCAAATTGCCATTATCGGTGGTAGGCCGTGCAAATCTCATAAAAATGATCTGGACCCCTCAATTGTTATATATACTCCATAATTCACCGATATGGATAACTTTAAAATGGTTCAAAAAAACAGAATCAATATTTCGTAGGCTATTGTGGAAAGGAAAAACCCCGAGAATTAAGTTATCAATTCTCCAGAGGGCAAGGGATTGGGGTGGATTAGCGGTACCACAGCCAAGACTCTACTTCATAGCCTCCCAGCTTCAGCATTTTGCAGGCTGGGGGGAAAGTAATTGGGAAGACCCCATACAGGTTTTACTGTTAAATAACAGTTTTCGATATAATCTTGTGGCTCAGTTGGAATCCGGAGCCCTGGGTAACACCGGTAGGGGTCTAACAACGACACTTATGAATAGAGTCTGGAAGGAAATGAGGAGTATAATGAAATTTGAAGGAGTCTCAAAATACTCCCCGCTTTGGGGGAATAAGCAATACAAAGAACTATATAAATTGGAGGGATTCGAAAGCTGGCACTCTAAGGGGCTTCAATATATAGAACAGATGTTTACACATAACGTTCTGCGCTCCTTTCAGGACCTGCAAGAATCCTTTCAACTGCCTCCTAGTCACTTCTATAAATATTTACAATTACGGCATGCGATTCAAACTCAGTTTAGAAGGGAAAAGATAGTGATAAAACCTACCCCACTTATAACATCATTAGCAAGGGGGGAGGAAAAAAAGGGCTTGATCTCGTCTTTATATGGTCAATTGATGAGACTATATCAGGATAAAGTTGTCAGCCCGGGTAGAACAGGCTGGGAGAGAGACATAGGGGACATCTCAGATGAAAACTGGCAAATTATTTTGAGAAGGGTGCCCCTAGTATCATTATCACCGGCTCATTGCCTGACGCAACTATTTATAATATATAGGGTATATAGAACACCAGTTAAATTATTTAAGTGGGGCAGACGCGATTCTCCAGAGTGTCCTAGATGTCAAAAGTCTCCAGCGGATTTAATACACATGATGTGGAATTGTCCAAAAGTGGCTAGATATTGGCGAGAGGTGGTTAATACAATCAATGCTACATGTAATACGCATATCGACAGGACCCCTATGACATGTCTACTGGGATATTTGGACGAGGAAGGTTTCTTTCCCAGGGAGGTGATGATATTAGTTACCAGACTATTGTTTATTGCACGTAAGTTAATTGCTCTAAGGTGGATATCTTCGAATGCACCTTTACTTGAGGACTGGCGTCTTCAGGTAAATGAAAACATCTTGAAAGAACAACAAATTGGTTGCAATAGGGGAGAATCCAATAACTGGATTAAAATATGGAAACGATGGATATCGGATCCACGGGTAGCTCCACCCTCATTGGTAATGGGGGAGTCTGTATTGAGTGGTTAGTATAGTTTTTCTTTTTCTGTTTGAGTGGGACAGTAAAAGCAGTATTCAAAGGAAGATGTGGGTATAAACATTCCCCTCTTTTGTCAGCTTGTGATATATAACTCACTATGGAAACTACGCTATGGATTTTTCGCCCGGAGAGTGCGTGTGTTTTTTATATTTTTTTATTTATTTATTTATTTTTATTTATTTTTGTTTTTTTTTGTGTTTATGTCTGTGTGTATGTTTGTAAATACTTGTGTCTAAAGGATGGTTAGGTAGTATATATGATAGTGGCAAGTAAGAATAAGAGAAAAATATAAAAAGTTGTTTTGCACGGATCAATTGAAATAAATAGGAAAACGAGAATATGATGTATTAGCGGTATAAGGAAACAAAACTGTAAAATATATATTGATATTGTAACTTGGTCTTTTATAACTTGTAATATGTCAAATAAAGAAATAAACAATAAAAAAAAAAAAAAAAAAAGGTATAAATATGTATAGCATCTATATATATATATGTATAGTATCTGCGCTACACCCAAAGGGCAAATAAATTGGTGCATATATATATATTGTGGCAGCACGCAGGTAAAATCACCTGGTTGTATTCAGGATGGGAAATATGTGTGTCCTAGATTCAGGCTTTATGCAGACTTTTACAATTAGAGGGGAAGAGTTAATGAGCCCAGCTGTAGTAAGTGGGCTCATTAAGACCTCTACAAAAAACCCCAGCATGCATAGGGAGATGCTCCATCCTGGAACCAGTTTTGTGTGTATAGACTGGGGAGTCTGAGATCTGTTCTGTGCGGTGAGTTAATGCCTGTGTGGCAAACCCCTACAATAGGGACAGGGACTGGGGCAGCACAAGGCTGCACCCAGTTGTTAGACAGGGAGCCTACGTGTGTAGTTAGAGGTCAAGCTGACCAGGATTTATTTTCTTGTTTTATTTTGTTTGGCTGTTATATGTATCACTGCATGTAGCCTAAATAAACCGGATCTTTTGTTTTTTGCACCTACACCGCTGTCTGCTGTGCCTGACTTTGTGTTGTGAACCCATCCAGGGGGTCACACACACCCGCTACCGAGCGAACCCCCTCACAGTTGGTGGAGAATTTTGGCAGTTTTTTTTTTTTTTTGTTAAGGCCAGCATGGAGGAGATACTGAGACAGCTGGCTCTAGCAAATGCAAACCAGCAGCAAACAAATGCAGCTTTACAAAAGAGCCTTGCAGCTCAACAACAAGCCCAGCAGCAGGCAAATGCAAATCAGCAGCAGAGTTTGGAAGCCCAGCAGCAGGCAAATGCAAATCAGCAGCAGACAAATGCAACTTTGCAGCAGAGTTTGGAAGCTCAGCAACAAGCCCAGCAGCGATCTGAAGCCCGCTTCATAGACCTGTTGCAGAAGCAAGAGCAGAATTTTCAACAGCAAATAGAGACATTGATACAGCAACGTCCGCAGACCAATGAAGCAAGTGGGTACAATAATACCGCAACCTTTGGTGTGAGCCGTTTACTGACAAAAATGACTGGAGAGGATGATCCGGAGGTGTTTTTGACCACATTTGAAAGGACTGCTGAAAGGGAAAAGTGGCCTAAGGAGCAATGGGCTGGACTGGTGGCCCCTCTGTTAACTGGGGAATCGCAGAAAGCTTATTATGACCTAGAGCCTGACCAAGCAAAAGACTATGTGGTGCTAAAAGCAGAAATATTGGCACGGCTGGGTGTCACCCTGGCAGTCCGGGCTCAGCGTGTGCATAACTGGACTTTTCAGGTTGGAAAACCTCCCAGGTCTCAAATGTATGATCTCATTCACCTGAGCAGGAAGTGGCTGCAGCCAGAGATTTTGACCGCACCAAACATTGTGGAACGTGTGGTTATGGATCGTTTCCTGAGAGCTCTTCCTACTGCCATCCAAAAATGGGTAAGCCATGGAGACCCAGAAAATGCAGATAAACTTGTGGATCTGGTTGAGAGGTACTTGGCTACAGAGAACTTGACCACCTCTTCCAGGGACTCACGGACTTTCCCCCCTAAGACCAGATCATCCCCAGTGGCGGGTAAGATGACTCCAAGGGGTGAGGGTGGAGAGAGTGAGAGGGTGGGAGTTCTACCTAAGGTCTGGCGGGAGCAGCCCAGGAAGCCCATGCTGCAAGAGGCAGCGAAAAAAATTATTTGCTACCGCTGCCGGCAAGAGGGACATATTGCAGCCAATTGCCCAGTTGTGGATGAGCCTATGCAATGTGACTTTATAAGGGAGAGACGTCAGTCGCTGTTTGCGACAGTTGCATGCACTGCCATTCGGGGACCTGAGAAACATTTATGTAAAATGTGTATTAATGGTAGACATGTTGATGTGTTGCTAGATTCAGGTAGCCTGGTAACATTGATAAAAGCTGAATTAGTTACTGCAGAGGTCTCTGGGAAGAACAGGGTGGCTGTTATTTGTGTGCATGGGGACACCCGAGAGTATCCTGTAACTTCAGTGTTTTTTGAGACCCCCAAAGGTAACCTCTCTCATCAGGTGGGGTTAGTGTCTCAGTTACCACATGATGCTATTGTGGGAAGGGATTTTCCAAAATTCTGGGAACTCTGGGATTGTCCTGAGGCCCCCATTGGTGCCCCTATAAACCAGGAAGATGACCAGAATTCCTCTGGGAGTGGTGAGGACTCTCCTGAATTTCCCTTGTCGGTATTGGCGGGGGAAACTCGAGAAACTGGGGAGGAGCCAACATCCTCAGATGAAAACATGCCGTCTGTGGAGTTTTCGGATCTTGAGGTTCACAGGGAAAATTTTGCCACAGAACAGTTAAAAGACCCCACCCTAATAAAGGCATGGGAAAATGTGGTGAAAATAGATGGCGAGTTAGTGAACCCAGATAAGACTTGCCCTTATCCTTACTTCACTATGGAAAGGGACCTGCTATATCGAGTGGCTCAAAGGGCAGAAGAAACCATTGAGCAACTTGTAGTGCCCAAACCTTACAGGAAGTTGGTGTTAGAATTGGCTCATGGACACATTCTGGGAGGTCATCTGGGGACAGAGAAAACCAGAGAGAGGGTATTGCAGAGATTCTATTGGCCTGGGGTCATGAAGGAAATAGAAAAGTATTGTTCCTCCTGCCCTGTGTGTCAGAAGTCGGCACCTATGCCACATTTCCGTAACCCACTGGTACCTCTTCCTATCATTGAGGTCCCCTTTGAGAGGATCGCAATGGATTTGGTAGGTCCGATAATGAAGTCTGCTAGGGGGCATCAGTACATTTTGGTTATATTGGACTATGCCACCCGTTATCCGGAAGCAATTCCTCTCCGAAATACCTCGGCCAAAACCATAGCCAAAGAGCTATCCCTTGTTTTTAGCCGCGTGGGTATTTGTAAGGAACTGCTTACGGACCAAGGTACACCCTTTATGTCCCGGGTTATGAAAGAATTATGCAAGTTGTACAAAGTGAAGCAATTGCGTACATCTGTGTATCACCCCCAAACAGATGGGTTGGTTGAAAGATTCAACAAAACCCTAAAACAAATGTTAAAGAAGGTGGTGGATAGAGATGGAAAGAATTGGGATTGTCTAATACCCTATCTGATGTTTGCCATTAGGGAGGTACCCCAATCCTCTACGGGTTTCTCACCCTTCGAGTTGCTCTATGGGAGACACCCAAGAGGGCTGCTGGATATCGCCAAGGAAACTTGGGAAAATTAGAGTTCTCCTCACAGGAGTGTGATTGAGCATGTCGCCCTGATGCAAGATAGAATTGCACAGGTAATGCCAATTGTAAAGGAACATTTAACCCAAGCGCAGTTAGCACAGCAGAGAGTGTACAACCGTGGGGCCAAGACACGTACTTTTTCTCCGGGGGATAGGGTCTTGGTGCTAGTCCCTACGGTTGAAAGCAAATTTCTGGCCAAATGGCAAGGTCCATATGAAGTAATTGAAAAAATTAGTGAGGTGAACTACAGGGTTAGACAGCCAGGAAGGCGAAAGCCGGAGCAGATCTATCACGTCAATCTGCTGAAAGCCTGGAGGGATAGGGAATCCCTAGTCGCAGAGACTTTGTCACAAGTACAGCCTGATTGCTTAGTTCCTGAGGTTGGAATAGCAGACACCTTATCGAAACCCCAACAACAGGAGGTTAAAGAGTTTGTACTTCGTAACAAAGAGATTTTCTCTGAGCTTCCGGGACAAACATCTGGCGTAGAGCATGACATTATCACCCCGCCAGGAGAAAGGGTAAAACTAAAACCTTATAGAATACCAGAGGCCCGACGGGAGGCAATACGTGGGGAGGTTCAAAGGATGCTGGAATTGGGTGTGATAGAGGAGTCCCAGAGTGACTGGTCCAGTCCTATTGTACTAGTGCCCAAACCTGATGGGAGCTGGCGGTTTTGTAACGATTTTAGACAATTAAATAAAGTTACAAAATTTGACACCTACCCCATGCCACGTATAGATGAGTTGGTTGACCGGCTGGGAACAGCCCGATATATGACAACTCTTGATCTCACCAAAGGGTATTGGCAAATTCCCCTGGCCGAGTCGGCCAAGGAGAAAACTGCGTTTGTAACCCCAGATGGGGCATTCCAATATAAGAGAATGCCGTTTGGGTTACAGAATGCACCGGCAACATTCCAGCGGAAAATGGATACGATTCTGAGGCCCCATCAGAAATATGCTGCAGCTTACCTGGATGATGTGATTATCCATAGCACAGACTGGGTCTCACATTTGCCAAAAGTACAAGCAGTCCTAGACTCTATCCGGGAAGCTGGGTTTACGGCCAATCCAAAGAAGTGTACCATTGGACAGGAGGAGGCCAAATATCTTGGGTACACTATTGGGAGGGGGGTGATAAAACCCCAAGTCAATAAAGTCGAGGCCATACAGAGTTGGCCACGTCCCAACAGCAAGAAACAGGTACGAGCCTTTCTGGGAATCGCTGGCTATTATCGACGATTCATTCCCCATTTTGCTTCTCAGGCTGTGCCCCTCACCAACCTGACAAAAGGGAAAGAGTCGGTTATGGTTAAATGGTCCCCAGAGGCTGAGGAAGCATTTCAGTCCTTAAAAACAGCCTTATGTAGCCAGCCAGTGTTGTACTCACCAGACTTCTCTAAGGACTTTGTTGTACAAACTGATGCATCAGACGTTGGGTTAGGAGCAGTGTTATCCCAGGTCTGGAACGGGGAAGAGCACCCAGTCATTTACCTCAGCAGGAAGTTAAAGTCCCATGAGGTAAATTACTCAACGATTGAGAAGGAATGTTTAGCAGTGAAGTGGGCTCTAGATTCCCTTCGGTACTATCTGCTAGGTAGGCACTTTGACCTGGTGACTGATCACGCTCCTTTAAAGTGGATGGCTCAAAACAAGGAGACCAATAGAAGGGTAAATAGGTGGTTCCTGGCCCTACAGGAATTTAACTTTACAGTTAAGCATCGCCCTGGTGTTAAAATGGGGAATGTGGATGCTTTGTCTCGGATACATGCCTGTCTGGCTGCTTGTGTTACAACCCCAAGGTTGAAACAAGAGGGGGGGGTATGTGGCAGCACGCAGGTAAAATCACCTGGTTGTATTCAGGATGGGAAATATGTGTGTCCTAGATTCAGGCTTTATGCAGACTTTTACAATTAGAGGGGAAGAGTTAATGAGCCCAGCTGTAGTAAGTGGGCTCATTAAGACCTCTACAAAAAACCCCAGCATGCATAGGGAGATGCTCCATCCTGGAACCAGTTTTGTGTGTATAGACTGGGGAGTCTGAGATCTGTTCTGTGCGGTGAGTTAATGCCTGTGTGGCAAACCCCTACAATAGGGACAGGGACTGGGGCAGCACAAGGCTGCACCCAGTTGTTAGACAGGGAGCCTACGTGTGTAGTTAGAGGTCAAGCTGACCAGGATTTATTTTCTTGTTTTATTTTGTTTGGCTGTTATATGTATCACTGCATGTAGCCTAAATAAACCGGATCTTTTGTTTTTTGCACCTACACCGCTGTCTGCTGTGCCTGACTTTGTGTTGTGAACCCATCCAGGGGGTCACACACACCCGCTACCGAGCGAACCCCCTCACAATATATATATATATATATATATATATATAAGTATATATTAATTCGAGTACTGCACCTTGAAGCCTCTTCTTTCCATTTCATAACACATCTCTTGGAGGAGTTTATCTAGCTAAAGGCTCTGTGAGGAGCATCGCAGCAGAAAAAAGCCACTACAGGAGGAGGGATCCGTCTTTTGGAGGACAGTGGACACATCCTTCTTGAGCCAAGTAATCCTTCCTGTGTGTGCCTATCCGATCTCTATAATTTGAGATTCATCACATCTGGTAAGTGGCTCTGTTTTACTTACTTTGTTTGATGAACAGAAAAATCGTTTGTTTTCCTGAGAAGTTCATCCTGGTTGTACACATGGTATCAAGCACTTTTTTGGACTACACATTTTTAATATTGTTTTTATTAGCATATTTTAGCACATCAACTAATCACAGCACATGTTGGCATTTATATATATACCCTTTTTTTTGGTTGCGCATGTATTAAAGGGGGGATTCACTCCAGAGATAAAACAGTAATTCTCACACTCTACAAGACTTTGGTGTGGCTGCAGCTTGAGTATACCATCCAGTTCAGGTACCAGTCTTTAAGAAGGATGTGCTGGAACTGGACAGAGTCCAGAGAAGGGCAACAAAGCTAATACATGGACTAGAGGATCTTAGCTATGGGGAAAGACTACAAGCATTTAAATTATTCTCTCTGGAGAAGAGACGCTTGAGAGGGGATATGATAGCCATGATTGAATACCATACTGGTGAACCTAGCATAGGTAAAAAACTTTTCAGTGAAAGTGAATTTAAAAAGAAACTCACTGAAATTGGAAGAGAAGCGGTTTAACCTTAAACTGCGTAGAGGGTTCTTTACTGTCAGAGTGGTAAAGATGTAGAATTCCCTTCCACAAGCAGTGGTATCAGCAGGGAGCATTGAAAGTTTATAAAAACTATTAGATGTGCACCTTAACGATCACAACATACAGGGATATACAATGTACTATTGAGGTAAACACAAGCCCACTCATAAAACACAGGTTGAACTGGATGGACTAGTGTCTTTTTTTTTCAGCCTTACCAACTATGTAACTATGTAAATTGTGAAAAGTATTCCAGATCCCCCAAATAGGAGGTACATAACTTTTATGGATAAGGATATGGATATGGGCAGTGGCGGAACTACCGCCATAGCGACCCACGCGGTCGCTATGGGGCCCGCCGTCGCTATGGGGCCCGCAGTCGCTATGGTGCCCGAAGCCTAGGCAAACCGCTGCCGAATGGGGTCCGCTGCCGAGCAGTGCGGGGCTCGGCAATGCATTCCGCCCAGAACACAGGCGTCAGCCCCCTCCCAGCGTCGTGACGTCACTCAGCCGGAGGCTCGATGGGCGGAGCGTCAGTGCTGAGCTACTGCAGCCTGCATACACGAGGAAGCAGGCAGCACCGCACCGCCGAGGAGGAACCAGACTGACTCACCCTTTGCATTGCAGACCATTGCAATCACAGAGCCTGAGGTACTGACTGTATAAGCTAAATGTACAAGCTAAGCTGATGCAATGATGAGGCCAGACTGCAGTCTAAACGTTTTGAACTGTCTGTGACTTTGACTGATTTTTTTAATATGCAGCATGGGGGGGGGGGGGGTAAATGTCCTGCACTGGTCACTGTAATTGTATTCATGTCCTGCACTGGTCACTGTAATTGTATTCATGTCCTGCACTGGTTACTGGTCACTTTTGAATGATTTTACTGGTCACGGTCACTGATGAATGATTTTACTGGTCACGGTCACTGATGAATGAATTTACTGGTCATGGTCGAATGAATTTACTGGTCACGGTCACTGATGAATGATTTTACTGGTCACGGTCACTGATGAATGAATTTACTGGTCACGGTCACTGATGAATGATTTTACTGGTCACGGTCACTGATGAATGAATTTACTGGTCATGGTCGAATGATTTTACTGGTCACGGTCACTGATGAATGATTTTACTGGTCACAGTCACTGATGAATGATTTTACTGGTCACAGTCACTGATGAATGATTTTACTGGTCACGGTCACTGATGAATGATTTTACTGGTCACGGTCACTGATGAATGATTTTACTGGTCACGGTCACTGATGAATGAATTTACTGGTCACGGTCACTGATGAATGATTTTACTGGTCACGGTCACTGATGAATGAATTTACTGGTCACGGTCACTGATGAATGATTTTACTGGTCACGGTCACTGATGAATGAATTTACTGGTCACGGTCACTGATGAATGATTTTACTGGTCACGGTCACTGATGAATGAATTTACTGGTCATGGTCGAATGATTTTACTGGTCACGGTCACTGATGAATGATTTTACTGGTCACGGTCACTGATGAATGAATTTACTGGTCACGGTCACTGATGAATGAATTTACTGGTCGCGGTCACTGATGAATGATTTTACTGGTCACGGTCACTGATGAATGAATTTACTGGTCATGGTCAAATGATTTTACTAGTCACGGTCGAATGATTTTACTGGTCACGGTCACTGATGAATGAATTCACTGGTCACGGTCGAATGATTTTACTGGTCACGGTCACTAATAAATGAATTTACTGGTCACGGTCACTGATGAATGAATTTACTGGTCACGGTCGAATGATTTTACTGGTCACGGTCACTAATAAATGAATTTACTGGTCACGGTCACTGATGAATGAATTTACTGGTCACGGTCGAATGATTTTACTGGTCACGGTCACTAATAAATGAATTTACTGGTCACGGTCACTGATGAATGAATTTACTGGTCATGGTCACTGATGAGTGATTTCACTGGTCGCGGTCACTGATTAATGATTTCACTGGTCGCGGTCACTGATGAATGATTTTACTGGTCACGGTCACTGATGAATGAATTTACTGGTCATGGTCAAATGATTTTACTAGTCACGGTCGAATGATTTTACTGGTCACGGTCACTGATGAATGAATTCACTGGTCACGGTCGAATGATTTTACTGGTCACGGTCACTAATAAATGAATTTACTGGTCACGGTCACTGATGAATGAATTCACTGGTCACGGTCGAATGATTTTACTGGTCACGGTCGAATGATTTTACTGGTCACGGTCACTGATTAATGATTTTACTGGTCACGGTCACTGATGAATAATTTTACTGGTCACGGTCACTGATGAATGAATTTACTGGTCATGGTCAAATGATTTTACTAGTCACAGTCGAATGATTTTACTGGTCACGATCACTGATGAATGATTTTACTGGTCACGGTCGAATGATTTTGAACTGTCTGTGAGTTTGACTGATTTTTATAATATGCAGCATGTCGGGGGGGAGGGGGAGGGGGAGGGGGGTAAATGTCCTGCACTGGTCACTGTAATTGTATTCATGTCCTGCACTGGTCACTGTAATTGTATTCATGTCCTGCACTGGTCACTGTAATTGTATTCATGTCCTGCACTGGTCACTGTAATTGTATTCATGTCCTGCACTGGTCACTGTCACTGATGAATGATTTTACTGGTCACGGTCACTGATGAATGATTTTACTGGTCACGGTCACTGATGAATGATTTTACTGGTCACGGTCACTGATGAATGATTTTACTGGTCACAGTCACTGATGAATGATTTTACTGGTCACGGTCACTGATGAATGAATTTACTGGTCATGGTCAAATGATTTTACTGGTCACGGTCACTGATGAATGAATTTACTGGTCACGATCACTGATGAATGATTTTACTGGTCACGGTCGAATGATTTTGAACTGTCTGTGAGTTTGACTGATTTTTATAATATGCAGCATGGCGGGGGGAGGGGGGTAAATGTCCTGCACTGGTCACTGTAATTGTATTCATGTCCTGCACTGGTCACTGTAATTGCATTCATGTCCTGTACTGGTTACTGGTCACTGATGAATGATTTTACTGGTCACTTTTGAATGATTTTACTGGTCACTTTTGAATGATTTTACTGGTCACGGTCACTGATGAATGATTTTACTGGTCACGGTCACTGATGAATGATTTTACTGGTCACGGTCACTGATGAATAAATTTACTGGTCACGGGCACTGATGAATAAATTTACTGGTCACGGGCACTGATGAATAAATTTACTGGTCACGGTCACTGATGAATAAATTTACTGGTCACGGGCACTGATGAATAAATTTACTGGTCACGGGCACTGATGAATAAATTTACTGGTCACGGGCACTGATGAATAAATTTACTGGTCACGGGCACTGATGAATTAATGTACTGCCACTGCTGATCATGGTCACTGATGGTGATGATTGTGAACTGTGACTGTGAGTTTTATAATATGCAGCATGGCGGGGGGTAATGTCCTGCACTGATCACAGTAACTGCTGTATTAATGGACTGCCACTGGTCACGGTCACTGATGAATGATTTTACTGGTCACGGTCACTGATGAATGAATTTTATTAGCAGTGGTTTTGTTTTGTTGTTAAAGCGTTGTTCCAGCCGTAAAAACCGTTTTTTTTTTAAAAGTCAGCAGCTACAAACACTGTAGCTGCTGACTTATAATATGTAGGCTGATCCTTCCCTCCTATTGCGTGCTGGCGCTGCCATCCTCACTAAGGGAATTAGGCAGTGGAGCCTTGTGGCTTCACTGCCTGTTTCCTACTGTTCATGTATGACTCCCCTGGCGATTTCTGAATGGGCAGCTGTCTTTTGTGACGCACACGGGTCCCAGAAGACACTGTGTCCAAATTTCCCAGAAATAAATGTGAGGAGGAGAAGACCGAAGATCACCTTGGAATAAGAAGTGGCAGATTAGGAAAATCTGCCTAGCAACAGGCATTTCTGGTGAGTAAAACATGTATTTATTTATTTTTTTCATTTATTTTTGTTGCATTTGTATGTATTTTTTCAGGGTGGACCTCCACTTTAACTATATAATTGAGGAGTAAGGGTCTTTCCTTGTACTGTATTTTTCAGTTTCAACCATAATGTCCAGTTACCATCATCAAAGTGGCGCTCACAAGCGTAAAAAGAAAAGGGAAGACACCTACAAAACCGGGAAACTTCCAAAAATCACACATTTTTTTAATGTGCCCAATGTTGGTCAGAGCTCTGCAGCAGACCATGATGCGGAAAAAGTTGCTGAGGCAAGCCCAGAAAGCCTTGACCCCACAATTACTGACATGCCAGTACAGGAGCAATTTCTACCTGGCCAGTTTCCCCTAAATGAACCGAGTACAAGCCAAGAGTTAGGTGGTGTTGTTCAGGAAAATATTGAAAAAGATTATCCTGAAACTGAGCCATTTGCAGCAGCCGATGTTCACTTGACTGGTAGTGACATAGCTGTGCTAACCGACATTGCATCTACAAAATATATCACAGACAGGGCAAACTTTCCAATTACAATTACAGATGCACATGTGAAGAGATTTATAATTACTAATGGTCCTTGCAGACCTACAGGGCCCTTTAAGAGAGACAATGATGAGGAACAGAGGTGTTTTTCAGTAAAATATTATGAAAAAACAACAAAAACAGGACTTAAACTACCCATTACCTGGCTCTGTTATTCTCCTAAATTGAATGTTGCATACTGTGAACCATGCTGGTTGTTTGGTGACCGTAGAAAGCTAGGCTCTGAACCAGCATGGGCAAAGGGGATACAAAAATGGAAAGGCTTGTCAACAAAAATACAGGTTCATGAAACATCTCAAACTCATATAGATTCTTGCATAATATATGATCAGTGGCGTAAAAAGGGAACAATTGATGAGGAAAATGAACAACAATTAAGAAAAGAAAAAAACTTTTGGAGAGATGTTTTAAATAGAATTGTGAATGTCACCTTGACTATGGCTATGAATAACATGGCCTTCCGTGGCCACAGAGAAAAAATAGGAGAAGTCAACAGTGGAAACTTCCTGGCAATAATTGAGCTTCTAGCTGAGTATGATCCCATATTAAAGCAATTGCTACAGTTACCACAGGGAAAAGTCAAATACCTTAGTCCAAAAATTCAAAATGAAGTCATAGATATTTTGTCAAAGCAAGTTCTGAATGACATTTTGTCTGAAGTGCAAAATGCACAGTTTTACTCATTGATTATAGATACTACTCAAGATATCTCTAAATGTGATCAAATGAGCCAGGTTCTCCGATATGTTTCTATTGAAAGAGATCCAAATACGAGAGCAAAACAAATTAACATACATGAGGCATTTCTTGGATTTAATGCTATTCATGACCAAAGTGCTGCAGGTATAGAAAAAGAAATACTTGCATTTATTGATGATAAAGGAATTTCTTTGGATAAGTGCCGTGGTCAGGGCTATGATGGTGCTGCCACAATGAGTGGAATCTATTCTGGTGTGCAGACTAGAATTTTGCAGAGAGAGGAAAATGCACTTTATGTTCATTGTGCAGCACACAATCTTAATTTGGTCCTCCAAGATGCTGTGGCAGAGATTACAGAGGTCTCAAACTTCATGGGTGTGGTTCAACATTTACACAATTTTTTTGGGGACAGTGGAAAGCGGTGGGAGATCCTGTCTTCATTTACCAGTGAATCCTCTGTTACACTGAAGAAATTGTGTCCCACACGCTGGTCATCTCGCTATGAGTCGCTGCTTGCCTTGCGTTTTCGTTTTGTAGATGTGCTTAAAGCGCTATCAAAAATAAGTCTTGTAGCTACCAAAAAAAGTGAAAGAGAAGAGGCAATGGGGCTGAAAAAAAAATTGGAGTCCTTCCAATCTATATTTCTAATTGTTCTACAAACCAAAATATTCTCAAGCATAAATTCTCTATCTAAACTCCTCCAGTCAGAGAGCATGGACTTGTCCAAAGCTTCTCATTTAATTAAGACAGCCTTGGATGAGCTATCCAATTTCAGAAACAGTTTTGGGGAAGCCAGAAATAATGCTGTATTGCTTGCACAAAAATGGAATATTACCCCCAGATTTGAAGCAAAACGAATTCGCACTGTCAGAAAGCATTTTGATGAATTGTGTGTTGATGAGAGGTTAGAGGACCTTGAAGAACGTTTCAAAATCAACGTTTTCTATAGGTGCTTAGACATAATAGTAAACCAGTTGTCAAACAGGTTCCAGGGACTTAATCGGGTTGTTCAGCGCTTTGAAATTATTCAACCTGCAGTTCTAGCATCAGCATCGGATGATGATTTGTTTAAAGCTGCCTCAAACCTGCAACAAAAGTATGAAAAAGATCTCTCATCAACTTTTGCTGGTCAGCTTCTAAGTTTTAGATCAGCACTTAAAGAGGACATTCAGAAATTGTCCTCTGTGAAGGATCTTGCGCGTTTGCTCATAGTTGAGAATAGCGCTCTTTCATCAAATCTGCCTGATGTGTGCATAGCGCTGCTTTTATTCCTAACACTACCTGTGACAGTGGCCTCAGCAGAAAGATCCTTCTCAAAACTAAAACTTATAAAGAATTATCTCAGAAGCACTATGTCTGAGCAAAGACTTTCTGGGCTTGCTATCCTGAGCATTGAAAATTCTAGAGCAAAACGGCTGGACCTAAACCACATTGTGGACACTTTTGCAGAATTGAAGGCACGCAGACGTGTTTTCTAAGTTGTGGTGTTTTGTGAGTATACAAGTTGGAAGAGTTTTCAAAGTTCATGTTTGGTTCTGTTGCCAGCTATAGCCTTCCTTATTTGGGTTAAACCATGGGGTCTATTTATAACCTATTCGCAGAACCATTCACCCTCTAAAAATGTCAAAACATTTATTTTTGCCACTTGGCACAAAAAGATATGTTCTTTGTTTTTTGGTATTTCACGTCAAACTTATGGAATGTAATATTGTATTTTGACTATTAGATGAAGCTGAGGAGCATGGGAAATATGTTATAAATAGAACCCTTTGGTTCCAGTTTGGCAAATATTAAAGTGGAACTTTAGGCAAATATTTGAATAACTGCATGGTAGAATTGGCAGCTTATGTTTGAGTAAGCAGACCTAGAAGGGGGCAAAGGTAAAATGGTGCACACCTGACTGGCTTTCTAAGATCGCTTTGATGTGTAAAACAGAAAACTGGCTGAACTGAATTATAAGTATTTGGTAAATATTTTGTCTGAATTCTTATATGTATGTCAGCTTTGTACTTTGTTGTGTTGGCTAGAGTTCCACTTTACTTGTTTAACTAGCCTCAGTTGTTGAATTGGCTGGTTAACCAATACATTTCTTTTTACATAGCTGTCCACAGCTGCCCCACGTGCCCTCTTTGAGCATTGTAAATCAGGCAAAATTTCATCCTATGTGAATCAAATTTTTTTTTTAATCCAGCAAAAATTAGTTTTCTGCATACACTCTTTTGTAAAGTATGTGTAGACCTTGCCCATTTACCCAACAAAATCTTCCTGTTTGATGACAAATTACACCTTTCTAGTCAATTAAATCAAAGGATGCTTCCGCACTGCCTGTTTGGTTGGAAAACAGCTTTGGAGAGAAATGGATAAAATCAAATAAAAGAAAAATAGTAAGATATTGTTCATTTATCATCATCGTATCTTCATATTTTAGATCAAGATTCACTCTTTTTCAGGTTGACTGACTGTTTATAATGTTCTGTTGCCTTACATTTGGCTTATTTTTGGCTGTTGGCTGTTGAAACCATGGCTTCTTTTCCTTTGGTTATTTTTAAAGACATGTTGAAAATATGCACGTTAAGCATCAAGATCTAAATCAAGTAGGTGTAAACTCAAAAATTAAGAATTTTATGGCAAGTTAAAGTGCATAGAATGGAAGACCTAATTTCTTCCTTCCCTTACAAGGTTGTCATCCTGTTAATTTTCCTCGTAAACCGGTGCAGTTTGCGTTGTTTTCCCTTTAAACGTAAGTATAAGAGAGTAATAGTAGTACACACAATGCTTTGAATTCTGCATTTTATTTACTATATGGTTATTTAAATTTTTGTTGTTGTTCAAAATTAAAATAAGCTGTTGCCTGGGTACTGTGCCATATGAGTGTGGTAATCTGTTGTTCAATGGAATTAGTTGATTTTTTTTGTGGAGGGGGCTGTTTGCAGGGGGGCCCCATACAACATTTTGCTATGGGGCCCTGTGATTTCTAGTTACGCCCCTGGATATGGGAGAAGTAATGAGAAAAGGAAGAGATATTAAGATTTTATTTTTCATTGCGGATGACATGCTGTCCCTGGAGGACCTTTTTAGTGACGAGTATCACATGTATGTACTCTTGAGCCAACTTGGACAGTGACAGTGGAACACATGGTCCACTTATTGGGGCCTTTGCTGTTTGGAAGGAAACATGTTACATATGTTGCGTTTATTTAGTTTATACTGTAATATTCCACTTCATCAGGCTGGATGTCTTTACTTTCCACTAAATACATTCTTGTGGGAGATCCTTTGTGGCTCACTTGCTGATAACCTTAAAAACACTATCTTGTAGGTATCAATGGTTGGATGTGTCTGCTGTGTCTATATCACTTTACTTTAATTCATCTACAGTAGTGAAGATAACTTGGTGGACAGATCTGATTTTACCAGCTGACTAAAGGACCATACAAACAATGAGAAAATCATACAAAAAATATTGATTTTGAAGCGATCGTGTGATTATCTGATCGTTAGTACACAGCTTTTGTATGAAATTATCCGAAGGGACAGACACTAAAATTTGTCTCGTACGATACCAGATCATACGATTTTTATGTAATCATTAAAGCTTTCGTATATGACATTACAATACAAAGACAATACAATATATTACATCACTGTCGTTCGAGAATTTTGGAACTTTAGTAACCTCTTAATTTTCGATATGGAGACTAATAGAAAAAAAAAACAGACGATCATTCATCCAATAATCTCATCATGTGTACCAGGTTTAAGGGCTTGTGTCTGTAGAAGCCCCCCCCCCCTCAATTCCCATGGGCATTTGTGGGACCCCTAGTGGCTGGGTGGGCTGACATTTACCTCAGGGCTGAGTCCATAGCTAAAAGGGATTGGGAAACATTGAGCGTCACTTTAAGTGTGTATTCACGCATTTTATTGCTTAGCACAAAAGGAGAGAGGAATAAGGGCTGCAGATACACAAAAGCAACACTTACAGACAAGCAACACTTAACGTCTCCCAGGAGAGTCACCTGGCCCTGCGGATATCCAGCCCAAGGTCATTATTGTGTCCGCTGACATCAGTGTTGGGGGTTATTGTGTCAAATAACACCAATGCTGAGAGTTATCATTGTGTCCACTGACACCAATTTTGGGAGTTAATATTGCGTCCACTGACACCTGTGTTGGAGGTTAATATTGTGTTCACTGACATCAATGTTGTGGGTTAATACTGCATCCACTGACAACAATGTTGGTGGTTATTATTGTGTCAACAAGTACTGACACCAATGTTGGGGGTTCATTTTGCATCCGCTGACACCAATGTTATGGATTAATATTGTGTCCACATCAACGTCGAGTGTCAATATTGCATTCATTGACACCAATGTAGGGGGCTTTTTTTGCATTCACTGACACCAAAGTCAGGGATTATTGCATCCATTGGCACAAATGTCTTGGCTTATTATTACCACTAACACCAATGTCTCCTGTGGGTATCCAGCTACAGGTTATTATTGTGTCCATTGTGTTGGGATTATTATTGTGTCAAATGACAACAATGCTGAGAGTTATCACTGTGTCCACTGACACCAATGTTGAGGGTTCATATTGCATCTGCTGACACTAACGTTGGGGGTTATTATTGTGTCAACTGGCAGTGACACCAATGATAGGGGTTAATTTAGTATCCACTGGCACTAACATTGGGGGTTAATATTGTGCCCACTGACAGCAATGTTAGGGGTTATTATTGTGTCAACTGGCACCAATGCTGAGAGTTATTGACTCTCGGTTGGTGCAGATTTCCTGGACAAGAGCAGAGGCAGCGTTATGGCTATATGGGAAGATGTTATGTATGGTCATTTTTGGACGGTCACTCCACTCAAAACTTTCAATAATAAATGACTAAGTTCCAGGGGGCAGAGTGAAACACATTGGAGGGGCATGGCTTTGGTTGGATCCTGGGCTGAGGCTGTCATATGCCTCCACACGGGTTTTGCTGTGATGCGTGACTTTTAGGACTTTCTTTCCCTACTGGATGTTTTGAGCTGGAGCGAGCTCTGTCCTTATCAGCACTCCTAGCGGTTTGTCATGTTAGAAGACCTGGTGGAGCCAGTGGGTAACTGAACCCAGCAGACTCCACTTTTAACTGTAATATCACTTTTGGCTGGACTGGCCCTTTAATTGTACAGGTGATATAAACGACATGGTGGAGGGAGTGTGTGTGTGTAAGGCCCCTTTCACGCTATTTGTAACAGAACACTGCGCTAATCTTATCAAAAAATAGAATGAAACAAACACAAAAAAGAGCTGCTAACACATCACCGGGGTATCAAGTGTAAAGTAAATGATATTGTAAAAAAGTGTAGCGCTTCTCATAACATCAATCGATAGAACTCATAAATCTTTCATGTAAATGTAAGATTACACTGTAGAATAGTGCTCAAAATATATATATAATTTATGTCAAAAATTTACATAAGTGACACAAAGAGTATCCAAGTAAGTAAAAGAAAAATAAATAAATAAAATTAACCAAATGGAAGGGCAAAGTCCCAAAACACAAAGTCTTTAGTGTGTGGTATCTTGGTATGATCCAAAAACGTGAAATAAATTGCACCTCCTTTCTAAGATTCATATATTAGTCGTGTACAGTTCCCATCACCAAACGAATTGGAGGCTTACCAGAGATGTTGGATCCTCACAAATTTACATTTGGGGGATCATACAAGCCTTTGCAACTATATGCAAGTCCTCACAGCAGCAGTTAACCAGGGGGACCCCAAGTATGGATGATCTTGTCATGGGTTACAAGGTGTTTTAACTCCAACCAGATATATCCAAAAAACGGTTTAGGAACATAAGAAAAAGAAGCAGGGACCAAACATAGCATAATTCCGTTTTTATAGAAATAGATAAAAAATAAAAGTACAAAACTCACATGTATAAAGTGGTTTGTGCGCTTAACAAGATAAAACAAGGTTGCAGCAGAGACCCGACGCGTTTCGTCGTATAAGACGAAACGCGTCGGGACTCTGCTGCAACCTTGTTTTATCTTGTTAAGCGCACAAACCACTTTATACATGTGAGTTTTGTACTTTTATTTTTTATCTATTTCTATAAAAACGGAATTACGCTATGTTTGGTCCCTGCTTCTTTTTCTTATGTTCCTAAACCGTTTTTTGGATATATCTGGTTGGAGTTAAAACACCTTGTAACCCGTGACAAGATCATCCATACTTGGGGTCCCCCTGGTTAACTGCTGCTGTGAGGACTTGCATATAGTTGCAAAGGCTTGTATGATCCCCCAAATGTAAATTTGTGAGGATCCAACATCTCTGGTAAGCCTCCAATTCGTTTGGTGATGGGAACTGTACACGACTAATATATGAATCTTAGAAAGGAGGTGCAATTTATTTCACGTTTTTGGATCATACCAAGATACCACACACTAAAGACTTTGTGTTTTGGGACTTTGCCCTTCCATTTGGTTAATTTTATTTATTTATTTTTCTTTTACTTACTTGGATACTCTTTGTGTCACTTATATATATAATTTATGTCAAAAATTTACATATTTTGAGCACTATTCTACAGTGTAATCTTACATTTACATGAAAGATTTAGGAGTTCTATTGATTGATGTTATGAGAAGCGCTACACTTTTTTACAATACCCTTTCAAGCTATATCGACTTCAAAGTCGTGCGATTTTTGCAGAGATTCCAGGGAATGCCTGTGCAAACTTGAGGTCTATGGACCTCAACTCCCATCAAAGTCAGATCAAAGTACTACTGTGACTACTTTGAAGTCAATGTGACTTGAAATTGCACAGATATGAATGGTACTCATTGGAAATCATGAGGCACAACATGTCATGCGACTTTGCATTCCCAAGTTGCAGGACAAATCGCACAAGTGTGAAAGGGGCCTAGCACCCCCCCCCCCCCCCCCCCAGTGCTGCCGACGTATGGAATACATTAGTGGGTTAAAATAAGGATATGTAAATCCTAACAATGAACTTCTCCTGTTTTGTCCAAGTACATCTCCAGTACATCATGCACACATCCAGGGCCTTGCATATTCGGGTAGAAGAACACATCAGAAATATAACAAAAAAGGGGTGGTCACATATAATGTATCTAAGCACTTTAGGTTAGTTCATGTCAGAAACCATGAATCAGACTGAGACAGAAGTAAAGTTAAATCACACTTGTTTAAGAATAATAAAAAAAAAAAGGTAAACATAGTTAAAACATAGCCAGAGTTCAGGAACCGGAATGGATAGTAAGACAATCCAAAACGTTAGGCAGCCAGAGATGAGCGTAGTGGAACAGCAAGCAGGATCTGGAGCCAGAAGGAATGTCGCCAAGCAAGTCTAACAGGAACACAGGAGAGCGTCTCTAGAGATGTGACCAAGGCGAAGGCAGAGATCATCTGGACTGGACGGCTTAAGTAGACAGGACTGATGAACAGGATATCGACAGGGGAGTCACTGTGGAGAGATAGGAGCTGGCAATTAGCCGACAGCTGAGCGGCCAGCTTTGAGGAGGAAAGGCTGAGCCCAGCCCTGACAGTTCATGATAGGAATCTCGGTTCACTCAAATTTTGGGGGATAGAACAAGTGGAGAAACATTGGAGAGGGAATAATTAGAAAAGACAACTGGGTAGGGAAGGGAATCCTCTTCGATTTGTGAGGCCAAGGTTCTTGCTCCTAAAGGCCTCAACATAGACTTCGATCTCAATTGTTTTATAAGTGATAGGTGATTTTATATTTGGTATAATATTATTATATAGGTTATTTTAGGTTATTTTATTATAAGCAGTTGGTGTCCCTTTAAAATATCAAGTGTGTCCTAAGATATTTTTATTGTTAATGTAATTTTTCTATATTTATTTTATATAAATACTTGGATTTGTTTATCTATTTCATTTTTTTTTTTTTAACAATAAAGGTGCTTTATTCAATAATAATGAAATTACATTACATGAGAATACAGGTCAGACAATGTCATTAACATACAGTCCAGATGCAGCATGAATAAACAAAAATGAACATTAAAGGAGCCAATTGCAATTCCTATTTATTTTCCAATTTTAGCTTTACTTAACAGTATTTAGCTGTTGCGGAGCTCTATAGCCCCGGGAAACCACTATTCCCCTCATAAAGGTTAATTTATGCTTCAGTACAACACATCAGCATAGGAGAGAGGGTGGTGGAAGGAGTCAGGTCCCCCGACCCAGGTTACAATCCAAGGTTTCCCACGCTCACACCAGGGGAAACATTAGGTCAGTGTCCAGGGGGCCCATACCTTCTCGTACTTCCAGGCACATCCCCTGTTTGAATATGTTAATTTGTATAATGGCAAAGCCTCCTCCACCATCCTCTCCCAAACAGAAACAGCTGGCAGAGATGAGTATCACGTACCTGTTAGTAGAGCTTGGATGAGGAAGGACGAGGAAGACCTCTCTTGCACCTCTGACTCAAGGCCTCTGATTATGTGAACAGAAGGCACCGGAGTGCAGAGTCACTTGAGTGCTAAGGAATCTTGCAGGCAGTAGGGCGGATGTCCTGGATGGCTGGAGAAGATACCGGAAGGTCTTGGCAGGTAGGCAGCTGGTGCAGGTGACAGCAACAGATAGCAGGGTCAGGCAGGCTGGGTCATACACGGCAAGACACTCAGATGCAGGGTGCAGGCAGGAACGTAGTCAAGAGACAAGCCAGACCTGGAACCAGATGAGTGCAAACAGGAGCCAAGGGAGAAGGCAGAAGAAAAGTCACAGGACAAGCCGAGGTCAATGCAAGTGGAGTTCAAGCGATGAGTCTCTAAGGAAGAAGAAAATATTAAAATGTAATCCAGATACACAATAACAAATAGATCTAGATAGTCCCAGAAGACCTCATTAATAAGGTGCTGAAATGTTTCTGGGGTGTTGTAAAGTCTGAAAAGGCATTAATAAGCACGCAAAATGTCCAAATCAGGTACGAAAAGCCATTTTCCACTCGTCACCTTCACAAATATGCCCCAAATTATATGCCCCACCTAATTCCAATTTAGTGAAGATGAAGGCAGAAGGGAGTCTCTGAAACAGCTCTGGGACCAAAAGCAGGGAGTAACGATTTTTAATCATTATTTTATTGAGGTCCCGGTAGTCCACACACAAGCGAAGGGAATGATCATTTTTCTCGACAAAGAAAATTCCAGCTCTGGCTGGGGACGTGTAGGGACGGATAAACCCCTTTCGCAGGTTGTCATCAATGTACTCCTTCAAAGTAGCAAGTTCAGGTTCCGTCAGAGGGAAGATTTCGCGCAAATGGTATTTCGGCCCCAGGAAGAAGCTTAATTGGGCAATCGTATGGCCTATGGGGGTGGGGTGGGGGGGGGGGGGAGAAGTCTCTGCTTGTTTCTTACTAAACACATCAGTAAAGTCTCGGTAAGGTGCAGGAATAGAAGCACACATTTCATCATCAGAGTCTCTACATAGCAGAGGAGACTGGTGAGTAGATGGCTTGGAAAAGTGTTTATGGCAGTAAGGAGAAGGAAACTCAATTCTTCCTGAATCACAATAAATGCAGGGATTGTGCTCCTGGAGCCATGGCATACCCAGAATGATGGGGAACAAGGGTGAAGCTATGGCATCCAAAACATAACAGTTTTCTGTGATTACCGGATATGGTGGCCGGTAGAGGAACAGTCTCTTGAGTGACAGGACCAGATTTAATGCGTGACCCATCTGCCAGGTGAACCGAAAGTCCATGAGATCTTGGCTGTAGTGGGATCTTATGTTGTAATGCAAAAGTCAAGTCAATAAAACAGCTGCAAGCTCCAGAATCGACAATAGTAGGTGCTTGGATGACCCCATCCGGCAGCTGTAGTAAGAACTGAATAGCCAGATGAGAAGAATTGTAAGGCAGAGAGGACTGGTTGATAGAAGAGAAAGTCAGGCATCTGTGGATCTTGGCTGGACAGTACCTGACATAATGGCCACTCCTCACACAGTATAGACATAGGTAGTTCTGCTGGCAATTCTGGCGTAACTCTGGAGGAAGAGAGGGTTGAGGAGTACCAAGCTGTGCTGGATTTGGTGAGTTGTGAGTCTGTGGGAACATCCGGCCAATCTTTCAGCCCTGCGTTCTCTTAAACGCCTGTCAATCTGGATCGCCAGAGTTATCAATGCTTCCAAGGAACCAGGTACTCTCACACGAGCTAACTCATCTTTTAGAGGTTCAGATGAACCTAACCAGAATTGGTAACAGAGAGTGGCATCATTCCATTTGACATCTGCGCTCCAGAGTCTAAAGT
The DNA here is from genome assembly GCF_037356315.1 of Lithobates pipiens. Classification (NCBI taxonomy): domain Eukaryota; kingdom Metazoa; phylum Chordata; class Amphibia; order Anura; family Ranidae; genus Lithobates; species Lithobates pipiens. The sequence continues at coordinate 14,590,398 of NW_027507790.1, forward strand.
CTGTCACATAGTCCTCAGCGGCTCTGGGGCCTTGCTGGAGCACATGTAGGGCTGCCTCGGCTGTGGCAGTTTGCAGGGGATCCTCATACACCTGAACCATGGTCCTAAAGAATGAAGTCAGACTTGACAGACAGGGGTTATTCTGCTCCAGCAAACGGTGGACCCAGGACTGAGGCTCACCTTGTAGAAGGGAAATTACATACCCCACCTTAGTAGCTTCAAGAGAAAAGGTCTGGGCCTGTAATGAAAAGTACAGTTTGCAAGCATTATGAAAAGTCCTGAACTTGCTGCAATTTCCTGAGAACTTTTCTGGAGTCGGTACCCGCGGTTCAGATGGCAGCATTACTGCAGTTGGTGCAGGAGGAAGTTCCACAGATGCAGATGAGACGGAGACTGATTTGGGAGAAGGGAGTCCATGGATCTGCTTCTCAAGCTGACTGTATCCCTCCTGCAGATTCTTGACCATTTGAGTAAGTGCTGTAAGGTGATGGCACAGCTGATCCACCGGGGAGGTCGCTCGTCCAGGCTTGGACATGGCTGCTTTGTACTACCACGTACCTGGTAGTAGAGCCTGATTGGACGAGGAAGGCCTTTACACCTATGACTCGGGGCCTCTGATAATGTGAACAGAAGGTGCCGGAGTGCAGAGTCGCACGAGTGGCAAGGAATCTTGAAGGCAGCAGAGCGGATGTCCTGGATGGCTGGAGAAGATACCGGAAAGTCTTGGCAGGTAGGCAGCTGGTGCAGGTGACAGCAACAGATAGCAGAGTCAGGCAGGATGGGTCATACACGGCAAGACAGTCAGAGACAGGGTGCAGGTAGGAACGTAGTCAAGAAACAAGCAGGTGGAGTTCAAGGGATGGTCAAAACAAGCCGGGTTAATACAGAGATCAGGACACAGGTTTCACAGGTAACAGAGCACACAGGAGCTGAAGACGAAGCAGGACTGGAGGCAGGCACTAACTGGGTTTAAATAGACTGTTTGGCGCCAGCCTCAATCACGGGTGCGCACAAGCATTGGTGCGCACGGGGATGCGCAACGGATCCTGTTTGCGTGCCAGTTTGCCCATGCACACTTCTATGTGCCAATGCTCGTTTCCTGCGAGCAATGGGAATACGTGTTCTTCTGCGCTTTGGAGTACTTCAAGAGGGGCAAGCTTGTCTGCTGGCATATGCACCCTGACAATGAGGATTACCTTTTTAGCATAGCACAGAAGATATGCTATGAGTAACTTAGAATGATGCGAGAATTGAATCCCTAGTAAGACTAAAGCTGGGGTAGGTGTTAAATCAAGTTGCAGTCTAAGGTTAATTTCAGAAAATATTGCTTGCCAATATGACACTATAATGGGTCATTCCCAGAACATATGCATACAAGATCCTATGTGAAGGTTACAACGGGGACAACTGGGGTCACGGTTCGGGAACATCCGCTGAAGTCTTACAGGGGTGTAGTACACCCTGTGGAGAAACTTAACTTGAGTTAGTTTGTCCCTAGTTTAAATGACAAGTTTGGGGCTGTCAGAAACCATGAAATCAGGCCAGCAGGATCTGGAGCCAAAAGGGATGTCAGCAAAGCAAGAACAGGATGGCAGAATTTCTCACATCCTGTTCCTCCTCAGTAAGCTGTTCAGTAAGCTGTTCTGGCTGGCTAAACACCACTCAGATGATGGTGTGAAGTTTACTGAGGAGAAACAGGAAGTGAGAAATTCAGACAAAGAATAAAAACATTTAGAAGGGAAATCAAAGGAAAAGGTAAGTGAACCAACAATGCACTAGCTTAACCGCTTTGCACCCGCCCTATAGCCGAAAGACGGCTACAGAGGCCGGGAGGCCGTCCCTGGACGTCCTCCTATTTACTTCCCCCCTGCGCGCCGCCGCAGGCGTGCATCGGGGAAGTTCTGTGCTGACCGTGTCCCTCGGACACGGCCAGTCACAAATCGCTGTAAACGGCCAATCACAGCGGCCGTTTACAGCGCGATCGGCGTGTTCAATGAGAGATGATCTCATATGTAAACAGATCATCTCTCAGTGCCACTCTCCCTCCTCACACAGACAGCATGTGAGAAGGGAGAGATGAACGGCTGCAGCGGCTGTAAGTAAAAAAAAAAAAAAAGTGCCATCTGCCCCAGTGCCATCCTCCCCCAGTGCCATCCTCCCTAGTGCCATCCTCCCCAGTGCTACCTGCCCCCAGTGCCACCCGTTAGTGCTATCTGTCCCCAGTGTCACCTGTTGTCAGTGCCATTTGTCCCAAGTGCCATCTGTCATCAGTGCCACGTGTCCTCAGTGCCACGTGTCCTCAGTGCCACGTGTCCTCAGTGCCACATAGTGCCATTTGTCATCAGTGCCACATATTAGTGCCATCTGTCATCAGTGCCCCATATCAGTGCCATTTGTCATCAGTGCCACCTGTCAGTGTCATGTGCCATCTGTTGTCAGTGTCACGTGTCATCAATGCCACTTATCAGTGCATCTCTCATCAGTGTCACGCATCATCGGTGCCACGTATTAGTGCCATCTGTCATTGGTGCCACATATTAGTGCCATGTATTAGTGCCATCTGTCATCAGTGCCACGTATTAGTGCCACGTGTCATCAGTGCCACGTATAAGTGCCACGTGTCATCAGTGCCACATATTAGTGCCATCTGTCATCAGTGCCACGTGTCATCAGTGCCATCTGTCATCAGTGTCACGTGTCATTGTCCTGGTGCTCCAGGGCCTTCAAAAGTGTAATAGGTAGTCAACAAGTTAGATGTGTAATTTATGCTCCTAGAACACGTGATGGTGCTCCCTGCATGTTGGGCCTCCCTATGTGGCCAGACTGTGAAAAAGTCCCACACATGTGGTATTGTAATACTAAGGAGGAGTAGCAGAATTTTTTTGGGGGTGTCATTTGTGGTATACACATGGCACGTGAGAGAAATACAATGACAATATTGTGGAAAAAAATAAAAAAATCTTAATTTTGCAAAGAATTGTGGGAAAAAAATTACAACATCAAAAAGCTCACTATACCTCTTACTAAATACCTTGGAATGTCTACTTTCCAAAAAGGGGTCATTTGGGGGGTATTTGTACTTTCCTGACTTGTTCGGGTCGCAAGAAATGAGATCGGCCACCAGTACATCAGATGTGATCAATTTTGATGATTCGCACCACAGCTTGTAGACTCTCTAACTTTCACAAAGACCAAATAATATCCACTAATTTGGGTTATTTTTACCAAAGACATGTAGCAGTATAAATTTTGGCCAAAATTTATGAAGAAAAATTAATAATTTGCATAATTTTGTCACAGAAACAAAGAAATGTGTTTTTTCCACATTTTTGGCCTTTTTTCATTTATAGCGCAAAAAATAAAAACCCCAGAGGTGATCAAATACCACCAAAAGAAAGCTCTGTGTGGGGGAAAAAAAAAAAAAGGACAAAAAATTCATTTGGGTACAGTGTTGCATGACTGAGTAATTGTCATTCAAAGTGTGAGAGCACCGAAAGCTGAAAATTGGTCTGGGCAGGAGGGATGTTTAAGTACCCAGTAGGCAAGTGGTTAAAGGAACCTATTTAGAAAATAAAAAATTAAGCTTTACAACCCCTTTAAGTAGGACTTACGAGCAGGATATCATCAACAGCTGAGTCATATCAGAGATAGGAGCTGGCAATTAGCCGACAGCTGAGCGGCCAGCTCAGAGAAGGAAGGGTTGAGCCCGGCCCTGACAGGGGCCCTTCTCCAGACACTCCTCCCATGTCTCCCTATTCAAAAAAGGAATGTCTTCTTGCCAGTACTTCCATTGTTTTTCCATTTTGGCCGAGTTGGTACAAAGGAGCATGCTATAGAGCTTGGACAGTTGGAGGCTGGGGAAACTGAGCCCTGGCTGCGTTCCGCAATTGGTGGTATCTAAACAACATCCAGCCAGGTAGGCTGAGTCTCTGAGACAGCTGAGTGAAGGTCATAAGGACGCTCACAGGCCTGACATCCCCCACTGTTTTTACCTCAAAGCATGCCCATATGTGAGGATCAGGAACAGTACTTAAGTGAGGGAGACATGGATTACCCCACAAAGGTTGGACAAGTGACAGTTGACCCCGGTTGGCTGAAACGTCTGGTTGCTGCCTTTCATAATTTCCACGTGGCATGTGTTGGTCCTGGCAGAAAGGGGTCCTCTGAAGATCAAGTTACCGAGGTCCATTGATGATCCCAAAAATGTTGCTTCCAAACAAGTGGTTGCGTTGGACCTAGAGCATTGAAAACACCAATATGCCGAGACCAGGACCGCCACCCAGAAATATACTCTAAAATCCGGGAGTGGCAAACCTCCAATCCTCTGCGGTAGGGACAGAGTTGATTTAGCTAACCGGGGGGATGCCCCATTCCAAATAAAGGTGTTTAGGCATCGATCTATTTCTCTAAAGAAAGCTGCGGGTACCGGAGCCAGGCAGTTGCCAAACACATAATTAGACTGCGAAAGAAGCATCACCTTAATAAGATTGATGCGACCTAAGAGATTCAATGTGAGCCTGGCCCAAGATGAGCAGTTCGCCTTAAGTGAAGTAAATAGTGGTTGGATGTGTCGGTCAAAAAAGTCTGTTGTCTTCCTAGTCACCTGTATTCCCAGATATTTGAACTCCCCCACTCGTCTGATCATCAATTGGGAAGAAAATTGATTTGGACCAATTTATTTTTATGCCCAAGAATGAGCCAAATCTGCATCATTTTAGTACAGCAGAGCATCATCCGCATATAAGGACAATAAGGACGATTTCTCCTCCAATTGTCCCACCCGTAAGCCATGAACCTCAGAAGATTCCCTAATTAGGATCGCCAGTGGTTCCAGGGCCAAGGCAAACAGGGAGGGAGACGAGGGGCAGCCCTGACGCGTACCCCTGTATAGGGAAAACTTTTCTGACTGCCGGTCATTAGTACGTATCCGTGCTTTGGGAGCCCGGTATAGTAGCTGGAGCCAGTGCAGGTATCTGGGGCATGACTAGAGGTCGACCGATATGGGTTTTTCTCTGGCCGATGCCGATGCCGATATTTAGAAATCATGGCGGCCGATAGCCGATATATGATGCCGATTTTTTTTGGGCCGATATGTTAGGCCGATTTTATTTTATTTATTTATTTTTTTCCTTTTTTATTTTATTTTTTAATCCCCCTTGATCTAACACACCTTTCCCACTGGGGCGTTTTTCAGGCGCTTTTGGGCTAAAAATAGCGCCTGTAAAATGGCTCCCCTGCAGTCTGTGTGAAACTTTCACACTGAGGCGATGCGCTGGCAGGATCTTAAAAAAAAAGTCCTCCAAGCAGCACGTTTGGAGTGGTGTATACCGCTCCTCCACCACTCCTGCCCATTGATATGAATGGGCACCACTGCTGAAGCGCATGCGATGCGATTTGGCAGCAGTGCTTCATGAGCGCATTTAACCTCTTCCTTGGCCGCTAGCTGGGTTATATGTGCATTTGATGCACCTCTGTGCAAATGCCGTGTGACAGAAAATATTGCAACAACCGCTATTTTATTCCCTAGGATCTCTGCTAAAAAACTATATATAATTTTTGGGGGGGTCTAAGTGATTTTCTGGCAGAAAATACAGGATTTTTACTTGTAAGCAACAAGTGTCAGAAAAGATTTAGTCTTTAAATGGTTAAACTGAGAACTTCTACACAAGGAGATGATTTCATTCATTCAAATGTAAACATTGTATCATTCTGTTCTTTTCTTGGCAGCCTGCCCAGAGAGGAGGAAAGGGTTTCTATGACGACTCAGGCAACTTACACTGACTGAAATGACTTCTGTAATAGAAAAGTCCCGCTGTAGTTCTAAATCGGCTTTTTATCAGCTCAAATCGGCCGATGCTGATTATTTAAAAAACGGCAAATATCGGCCGATATATCGGCCGGCCGATATATCGGTCGACCTCTAGGCATGACCTCCCATAAATAAATCCACTCCACTGAGTCAAATGCCTTTTCCGCGTCCAGAGAGGTGATGATTCTAGTGCCCGGATTATCATGGGGGATTGATAAATTTAGAAAAAGGCGTCTCAGGTTGATGTCTGTCCCCTTACCCGGTATGAAACCCGTATGGTCAATGTGAATTAAAGTCCTCTATAATAGTGGAGAAGCAATTCGCTAGTACCTTTGCCAGAATTTTTGCATCCACCTTCAGAAGCGAAATCAGCCTGTAGGATGCGCAATCCCGAGTATCTTTGCCGGGTTTAGAGATTAGAGAACAATGCTGTGAGTTTGAGGGCCACAAGTTCAGCAAAATAAAAGTAAAATTTGGTTGGAAGGCCGTCAGAGCCGGGAGTCTTGCCCGCCTGCAGTCGCCCTATAGTAGTCTGAACCTCCTCTAGAGATATGTCCTCCTCTAAACGCTCCCTGCCAGCTGCCAGTAGCGGAAGTGTAATTGAATCCAGGAAGGCCATTAGGTCAGTCAAGGAGTATGTAGCCCTAGATTTATAAAGTTCACAAAAAAAAAAATAGCAAAAAGCGGTCGTTTATACTCTCTGGAGTTACAAGGGGTATACCATTTACATCCCTTACACTCACAATGTAGGTTGTGGAGCTTTGAGTTTTAGCCAACCAGGCAGCCATTTTTGTTGCCATATTCAAAAATTCTCTACCGGGTGTAAAACATAGCCTTCTTAGTATTCTCCACCCGGTGAAGGGAGAGCTGTCTCAGAGCCCACTGCCAGGACTTGTACCCATATGAGATTGGAGACAACACAAATTCTGCCTCCCACTCAGCAGCCCCTTACTCCAGTTGCTCTAGCATTTGGGAGGATGTCCTCTGCAGCGCCGCAATTCTTGAAATATAGGCTGCTCTAACCCACGCCTTGAATGAGTCCCAATGCACCAGCGGGGATTCAGTGTCCCTGTTCAAATTCTAGTATGTGACCAGTGACTCCGTTATGGGTTCCTGCAACCTTTCATCTGATGCCCAGAGCCCCAAAAACGCCATAGCCTAGTAGCGAGAGAGAGAGAGAGAGAGAGAGAGAGAGAGAGAGAGAGAGAGAGAGAGAGAGAGAGAGAGAGAGAGAGAGAGAGAGAGAGAGAGAGAGAGAGAGAGAGAGAGAGAGAGAGAGAGAGAGAGAGAGAGAGAGAGAGAGAGAGAGAGAGAGAGAGAGAGAGAGAGAGAGAGAGAGAGAGAGAGAGAGAGAGAGAGAGAGAGAGTTTTTATAAGTACTTGAATAATGCGTATACTCCCTAGCGTCCTGGTGCAAGCAACGCCATACATCAGTAAGGGCATACATGTAGGCCCATTGTGTCAGGGTGGACTCACCCTTGGTACCCCCCTGCAGCCTGTCCATCCCTGCACAGGGAGCCATATTAAAATCTCCCATCAGTATAATGGCTGGAGTGTCGTATCCTAATACAATTTGCATAATATCGTTTAACATAGGAACTGATGCCAGAGATGTCAGATACAGTCACACCAATACCACATTTTTACCGTAAATACAGGCATGGATTATAATATATGTCCCAGCCAGATCTATGCTCGCTTGCAGTGTTTGCAGGCGCAGGGTGCTCCGTATAAGGATACTGACTCCCTGGGCATACGTAGAGTACGTAGCATGGTAGTGCAGGTTAACCCATGGCCGACGGAGTCCCTTAACCCTGGGAGGTAAGTTTCTTGCAGAATACATATGTGTGGATTGTACTTTGGAGAAACATAAACATTAAGGATCGGTTCACAGGTGAGTTAAGACCCCTAACATTCCATGAAATTATATTAATGTGTGACATGGGCAGGCAGGCACATATAGTAAGATCCCAAACAATATAGCATAAGAGAACCGCAGCAGCGGATCTGACCTAGAACTGGAATGGCAGCATTGGCAATGAGATATTTGGCATTGTGACCAAGGTATGTTTGCAGATTGCAGTATATGACATTGTAGAGAGCATAAATACCAAATATAATGAGTGAACAGAAGGTAGAACTAAACATAACTGTACTCCCAACCTTCCCACCCCCTCCAGGAGCAAAACAACCCTCCTCCCATCCTGCATCCCCATCACAAACACAGAGTGCATAATTCCCCAAACAACAGACAACTGGTTTATTAGGTCAAGTTAGCAAAACAGAGGGACATGAGCCAGATGGATCAACTCACAAGGCCGATCACCAGTACTACACCAGAGATGCTGGCGACCAAAGATCAGCATTTAGGTGTGCATAGGAAAATAGTAGTTCTCCATAGCTGTACAGGAGTGAACTGAGATTAGAGGCAGTAGTATAGTGTCGAGCCTCCAGTTATCAGTAGGAAAGTTCCCCTCGAGGAGCGACAGTAAGTTTTTATGCTGCACAAATCTTAGAATGTTACAGTACCTGTACAGTACCTGGGCAATGCGGGGGCTCCAGCTTCCAGGCATGCGAGATACCCCTAACCACTAATTGTGGTAGATAAACACAGGGATCTCAAAGAAAACAGATCAAAAGGCCTGCAAACATGTGAAGAGATAGGGAGGTAAGAATTCCATCCCACCTCCAAAGGTGCCTCTTGCTGCCTCAATCAGCGGTGGGGTGGCAGGGTGTCAATCCAGGAAGAAGCTTCCAGAGGGGAGGTGAAAAACTGGACTGGGTCCCTGTCCTAAACCTGGAGACGTGCAGGGAAAAGGACGCTGTAACGATGCCTTCACTTGGTCAAACGACTTCCTCAACTTCTGGGTCTCAATGGAGTAGTCTGGAAAGATGAGCAACTTAGTATTCTGGTATTGTAATTCTCCTTGTGCCCTTGCTGCCCTTAGTACCTCAGCTCTATCCCAGAAGTTGAGGAGGCGAAGTATGAAAGTGCGGGGAGGGGGGGATCCCACAGGATTGGGCTTGGGTGGGACATGATGCACCCTCTCCACCGTGTAGTAAGGGGAGAAGTGTGCATTGGGTAGTAGATTGCGCAAGAGATCTTCCACACCCTCCATTAACCTCACAATTCGGAGGTTGTTCCTCCTGTTACGGTTTTCTGCGTCATCCACTTTATATTCCAACGCTTTGATTTTAGTCTGATTGGTAAGGAGAGTGGAGGAGTGCTCTGACACGGTGTCTTCTGTACCACTCACACGCTGCTCCATTTCAGAACCCGGGAGTGAAGCTTGTCAATGTCCGGCCTCATAAGACCCATTTCAAGCCGTACCTCGATCTTGGTCATTATTGTGGCTTGACACGTGGCTATCGCCGACATAATGTCCGCCACAAAGCTCGGCGGTGATGAGGCATCTTCCAGCAAGTCTGTCTGGTACATCATGTTGCCTCTACTCCTGCCACAAGGCTCCACACAGGCCGCTGGAGACAGGAGCTGGGTCTCTTCAATCGGTGGGAAGCAGAGCCGTTTTCCTCTGCCAGGGGTTTCCTTAGCTGATCGGCATCTCATCTGGGTGAGACTCTCGGTTGACCAGCAGAGCTCTGTAGCTCGGGTCGCCATCTTGGACACGCCCCTTTTATTTCATTTAATATATTTTTCATTATAATATCCTATTTTTAAATTACATTTTTCTTTTTCTTTTTCCATTTTTTTTTATTTTAATATTTTATTAATATTTATTTTAAGTTTTATTTGAATCTTAATTTTTATTTTTATTTAATTTTTATTATTTTTGTATTTATTATTTATTTTATTTTTATTTCAATTTATTTTTGTATTATTTAAATATTGCATTCAAATGAGGTATTTGTATATAGCTTTATATGTTATATTAAAGTAGTGTAAAGGTTGCCACGTGGTGATTAACCATTTAAGGACTGGAAGGATTTGCCCCCTTAATGACCAGCCCATTTTTTGTGATATGGCACTGCGTCACTTTAACTGACAATTGTGTGGTCGTGCGACATTGTATCCAAACAAAATTGACATCCTTTTTTTCCCCACAAAAATAGAGCTTTCTTTTGGTGGTATTTGATCACCTCTGCGGTTTTTACACTATAAATATATATTTTGGTATAATATATATCCCAATTTAAAAAAAAAAAAGTCTTCATCAGTTTAGGCCAATATGTATTCTTCTACATATTTTTAGTTAAATACATTGAAAAAAAAAAATTAAATATATTACAATAGGCATATATTGATTGGTTTGAGCAAAAGTTATAGAAAAATTATAGAGGGGCCACCTATCAATATATTACTGAAAACCTGAGCCACATCCCAAAATACACATAAAAAGAAACACAGGAAGGGTTGCTCCTGGGATTGTATGGGCAGAGGATAAAAACCAGATAGGAAAGTAAGAGGCGTATGTAAAAAAGAATATACAAAATTTATTAGGTACAAAAAGCATACGAATATACACAAGGTAGCTTATTTAAAAAAATAAAAAATAAAACTTGATAGTCATAATGGATACATATATTACAGCTAGGTTCTGAAACACATGATTGATCTCATAATAAGAGGCCAGACGAAGTGCATATACACAGAAGTCCTCCTTCTGTCAACCATTCCTGTATCTTGCGTCCCATACCCAGATTCAGGGCTCCCAGACTAACAGGGCAGTAATAGTTGACATCCACAGACAAATTGGCAATAAGAGGTCCCACATAATTCCACCCCTGTGCCTGGATTTCGGCGACATTGCCAAGGGAACACCATGCACCTCTAGCTATTGTAGGTTCACTGAACATCCTAGTTCCATGACTAACGTTACATTGGTATCCTTTACGAAAAAGAAACAAACTCTTCTATGTCCCAAATAATACACCAGCGTTTCCTTCCCGGCAATGTTCTCCCCATCCAGAACACAGAGGGAAGCATCTTCCCAAAATTTCTTGTTCACCACTGTGTACTGATCTGGCATACAAAGGACATCATGGTCACGCCTCCGACAGAGGGAAATATCAACCTGCCTCCAGCGTCCATCCTCTCTGATCACATGTGGGTAATTTAGCCTCAGATGCAACAAGGTAGAATCCCCAGTCAGTAAGCCCATTGATGCCACCGAATATACAGACCGATTCTGTACTTCTGTATATCGGATCAAATGAGAAAGCATAACACCTTTCGTAATCCAAACTAGCACAGCCCATCCAGGCATTCAACCATCACTTTGGATTAGTGTAAGCAATGTGTTTTGGCAAAATCTTACTGAGCTGTGATGCTAACTCATAAGGCCACTGCCCCTCCTACAGAGACTGTACAATCAGCTTGATGTTGGTTAATAATTCTGCAGGCACGCCAGAGCCCATGACATATTTTTTCCCTGTACCACCACACTCTCTACCAATCTCTTAAAAAAGTGGATAAAACCTTGAGCCACTTTAGCCTGCGTATTTATGTGACTTTGTTGAATGTTTTTATGAAAGGGTTTACAACCACTTTACAGAATAGTCAAAATATGGCAAACATTCTTCAGTTCTTATACTATTTCTGAACCAATCGTATTTCTCTGTAGTCAATCTAAAAGGAATATGTTTGGTATATTGGTTTACATATGAATTACTGATCTACTGCAGTTCTATAGCTGAAAAAATATCCTCTAAACTAAAGACCAACTCCTACCAAAATAATTTAATTTGTTTTAATAGAACATAAAAAGTTTTGGGCTGCTGTTGTGGGTTTTTTTTTGTTTCCCTGTCAGTGTCAGGGCAAGTCAGGAAAGTGATGGTAAATCTCTCCAAAGGGTACACAGCCACAAACTAGATTTTAGGACACTATGAGAGGTAGAGAAATGCAGAGCAAATGACAGTGGGCAGTATGTAAAAGAGAGGAGGATGGTGGGTATGATGGCAGGCAATATATTTTGGAGAAGAGTTTGGAGGATATGACTGTGGACAGTATGGGGGTTATTTACTAAAACTGGAGCAGGCAAGATCTGGTGCAGCTCTGCATAGTAACCATTCAGCTTTCAGATTTTACTCTCAAAGCTTAATTGAACAAGCTGATTTTAGTAAATACCCCTCTATGTGTGGGTGAACAATGCAGAAGGTAAAATTACAGTCAGTATGTCCTCGAAAGGAGTATGAAGGATATGACAGTGGGCAGCATGTACAATGGAGGAGTATGGAGGGTATGACAGCAGGCTGTATGAATAGGAGCGGAGTACAGAGGGTATAACAGTGATCAGTATGTGCAGGAGAGGAGTGTGGAGAGTATGACAGCAGGCAGTGTGTGCAAGGAAGACGTGCAGAGGGTATGAGAAGGGGTAAAAGTGCAGAGTTGGCATGCAAAGAACTAGTTCTTAGCTACACTATCCTGATCCCCATTCCCCCACCCACCTGCACAACACCTGCATAACAACCCCCACTCTGTGGCCCGACCACCTTCATCTCTCCTCGTGCTCTTATCACCACTCCCACATGCCCCCACTTCACTCACTACCATACCTAAGCATGCCTCAACACTCAATGTCAATGTACCAATTCAATCTCCTTCACTGCAGTAATTTGTCTTTCTGTATTTAGCATAGTTAATGAACGAACACACTTTGGCTAGGATTGTAGTGCTATAGGTACTGTAACCTGGGGGATAGGTAGCAGGTAGAAAGCTCCTTGGGATGAGCAGTCTTTCAGGCACAGATACCAAATACAGTGAGGTAGTGACAAACAGTGCAGTGTTTATTGGTGATATATACAAGTCTTTTATATATAGGTGCTGTACGGTGTCTCAGAAAAACAAACAGAACAAAAATAGCCAAACAAAAACCTAGCTGTGTCTCGGCACTAACTATATAATATACAGGCCCTCACTACCAGGCTGAGCAAGCCGACAGCTTGTCAGCTTCCACATAAACTGCTCAGGGGTTGTAAAGGTTCATGTTTTTTCACCTTAATTCATCCAATGCATTAAGGTGGAAAAACATCTTACGATCACTGGCACCCCAGCCCCCCCCCCGTTTTACTTACCTGAGCCCTGGAAAGTCCCACGTCGCGAACGCGCTCTTCCTTTGCTCCGTCTTCTCGGCTCTTCATTGGATAGATTGATAGCAGCACAGCCATTGGCTCGTGCTGTTGTCAATCAACTCCAATGATGCAAGGGCCGGGGGGCAGGGCAGAGTCCTGTAATCGGCGGCTATGGACAGCGAATACAGGTCTCGGGAGCATGCCCAGAAGGTAACCCCCTTGGGAGAGCGCTTTCCAGAGGGGGTTATCAGAAGCGGGGAGGAGCTGAGACAGCCGCCGAGGGACCCCAGAAAACGAGAATCAGGGCAACTGTGTGCAAAACGAGCTGCACAGTGGCGATAAGTATGACAACCTTTAGTGTCACTTTAATAACTTTCACCAATCTGTTGCTCTCACAGACCGAAGTTGTCTGATCTTCCTAGGCAGAGAGCAAAGACATCTGTCTCAGATAAGCTTAAATTAGCCTGTGAGAGAGAACCAATATCCTAACTGGACCATGGATCAGAGATTCCTGAATGTTTATGAGAGGAGCCTGGAAGACGTATAAACTCTGAACAGGACTTTTCCTGGCTCTCTCTGGGATGCTCTGCTACAGTACTGATCTTCAACTGATTGACATCTACACTGCGACTGCCTAAGCCTGCTTACTTGGCAAAAAGATTACAGGCACATTTACCTCAGGGAGTGATTCTTTCCTCAGGATGGCAGAAATATGGATGCTAGTGACTTTAAAGTTGAACTCGAACAGATTTATTTTACTAGTGCATGAACAATAGAAAATAGGGTGGTGGCAGCACAGGATGTCCAAGGTTTTTCTACACATACACATACACATTCTCTGAAAAGTCTTCTAAAGATGTTCATTAGTGATGGACGAACTTCCGACGGGACGTTTCGCGAAAGCGAAATGCGAACGGACCCAAACGTTCGCGAAACCGAACGTTCGCCGCGGGCCCCATTGACTTCAATGGGAGGCGAACTTTGCAAACCTTCATGTCGAATTTGCGGCCACGTGGTAATTATTAGGGGGTAAAACGTAGTCCCACCATCTGGACAATGACATAATACATGTATGAGGTGAATTTGGGATCGATAACTACAAGCATTTTTATTTTATTTGGGAAATTGTTCTAACAATTCAGGACTATGGAGCTAATGAAGGCAATGGAGGAGAGGGAAGGTCAGGGACCAGGGTAGGCAAAGAAGAGGGTGCAGGAGATGATCACCAGCAGCGTGACATACCGGAATGACACATGCACCGTGATAGAGGCATCTGACAGCAGCACCGTGACATACAGCGCTGACAGCAGCACCGTGACATACAGCGCTGACAGCAGCACCGTGACATACAGCGCTGACAGCAGCACCGTGACATACAGCGCTGACAGCAGCACCGTGACATACAGCGCTGACAGCAGCACCGTGACATACAGCGCTGACAGCAGCACCGTGACATACAGCGCTGACAGCAGCACCGTGACATACAGCGCTGACAGCAGCACCGTGACATACAGCGCTGACAGCAGCACCGTGACATACAGCGCTGACAGCAGCACCGTGACATACAGCACTGACAGCAGCACCGTAAGCAGCCCCAGGAGGAAGTCAGCACAGCACAGGGATGGTGTGATCCCCTCATAATAAGAACCCCCAGGAGGAAGTCAGCACAGCACAGGGATAGTGTGATCCCTTCATAATAAGAACCCCCAGGAGGAAGTCAGCACAGCACAGGGATATCATAAGCAGCCCCAGTAGAAATATGACACCGCTCAACCTCTTCAAAGAGGAGGGTAGGGGCATATAGTACGGTGTGCTTTTTTGGGTCAAGGAAGTGAGCCAAATGAATTAAGAAGGTCTGTGTGCTTGATTAAAAAAATAGTTTATAGACATATACATGGTCTACTGGTCACATGTGTTGAATTCCTCCGAGATCCATGCCTCATTCATTTTTAGAAATGTGAGGTAGTTAACACTGTGGTGAGCTAGGCGAGTACGCTTATCGGTCACAATCCCCCCTGCTGCGCTGAACGTCCTTTCGGACAGGACACTGGATGAGGGGCAAGCCAACAGTTCGATTGCAAATTGGGCAAGCTCTGGCCAGAGGTCAAGCCTGCCCACCCAGTAGTCTAGGGGTTCATCACTCCTCAGAGCGTCCACATCGGCCGTTAACCCAATGTAGTCGGACACCTGACGGTCTAGGCGTTCCCTGATGCTGGATCCGGATGACACCTGTCGATGGGTCGGCTGAAAGAATGACCTCATATCCGAAGTCACCAACACATCTTCAAACCGGCCTCTTCTTGCAGGCGCTGTTGGATTGGTACCCGCAAATCCTTCTCTGGGAGTGGGAATTGCTCCTCTGCCAGCGCACGCAAAAGCAGAATGCAGCATTTCTCGAAGCAAGGCCTGGAAGTGCTGCATTCTGACAGCCCTCTGCGACGGCGGTAACATTTCCGCCATTTTGTGTTTGTACCGGGGGTCTAAGTACGTTGCCACCCAGTACTGGTCCTTGACCCTCATGCTTTTTATACGGGGGTCCCTATTAAAACACTGGAGCATGAAGGCCCCCATTTGCACTAAAGTGGAAGCGGTGTGGTGGCCTGGCTCCTGCTCATCATCCAGGATAATGTCGTCCTCTTCATTCTCCTCTCCCCATCCTCGCACAACAGGGATCCCAGAAAGGTTTAAAGCATGCTCTTCTTGCTCCTGCTCATCCGCCCCGGCACCATCCTCCTCTGACTCCTCATCAGACTCCTGTTGTTGACTTGTCTCAGATAGAGTAGCCCCCCCTGGGAATTCATCCAGCATTGCGACTTCCTCATCTTCCCGCTCCTGCTCCTCCACAGCCTGATCAATGACACGACGCAATGCACGCTCCAGAAAGAAGGCATAAGGTACCATGTCACTGATGGCGCCATGGCTGCGACTGACCAGTTTGGTGATCTCCTCAAATGGCCGCAGAAGTCTGCATGTGTCGCGCATGAGCAGCCACTGGCGCGGTGAAAAAAAACCCAGCTCCCCAGAACCGTTTCTTTCGCAGAGTTCATACAGGTAGACGTTAACTGCACGTTTCTGCTGGAGCAGCCTATCAAGCATATAGAAGGTTGAGTTCCATCGCGTCGGGCAATCGCAAATAAGACGTCTGACCGGCAGATGGTGTCGCCGCTGAATGTCAGCAAGGCGAGCCATGGCCGTGTAAGATCTTCTGAAATGGGCCGAGATTTTCCTTGCCTGCCGCAAGATGTCCTGGACCCCAGGGTATTTGACAAGGAATCGCTGCACGACCAAGTTTAAGACGTGTGCCATGCACGGCACGTGCGTGATTTTGCCCTGTTTCAATGCGCTAAGCAGATTGGCACCGTTGTCACACACCACTTTACCAACTGTCAAATTGAGCGGTGTTAGCCACTCATCTGCCTGTGAACGCAAAGCTGAAAGGAGTGCCGGGCCAGTGTGGCTCTTTGCTTCCAGGCACAACAGACGCAGCACGGCATGGCAACGTCTCACCTGGCATGTGGAATAGGTTCTGGGGAGCTTGGGCGGTGCAGTGGAAGAGACGCTAGCAGCGGAAAAGGAGGAGGCAGCTGAGGAGGAGAGGGAGGAGGATGGAGTAGGAGGAGGAGAAGAAGAGTCAGGCCTGCATGCAATCCGTGGCGGTAAAACCAAATCTACACGGGTGCCACGGGTTACATGCTTGACGGCCGTCAGAAGGTTCACCCAGTGGGCAGTAAAACTGATATACCTTCCCTGCCCGTGTTTGCTAGACCACGTGTCTGTGGTCAGATGTATCTTGGCACCGACACTGTGTGCCAGAGATACATTCACTTGCCGCTGAACATGGCCATATAGCTCTGGGATGCCCTTCTCTGAGAAATACTTCCTTCCTGGGACCTTCCATTGTGGTGTTCCAATGGCCACAAATTTGCGAAAGGCCTCCGAGTCCACCAGTTTATATGGCAGTAGTTGGCGGGCTATGAGTTCTGACAAGCCAGCCGCCAACCGTTGGGCAAGAGGGTTATCCGGTGTCATCATTTTTTTACGCTCAAACATTAGGCCCACGGAAGCCTGCCTTTTTGCAGAAAAATGTGAGCTTGGCGTGATGGAAGGTGGAGTGGAGGACAATTGTGAGGAGAGAGGAGAAGGAGAAGTAGAAGACGAGGCTGGACGGTGAGAGCCTGCAGTGTGGCTTTGTGTGTTCCGTTGCTCCCACTGGGCTCGGTGATGGCTGCTCATGTGCCTTCTTAAGGCGGTCGTCCCTAGGTGAGTATTGGGCTTACCGCGACTAACGCGTTGACTGCAAAGATTGCAGATGGCAACGCTATTGTCAGCAGCGGACACGTTAAAAAAAGCCCACACTGCGGAGCCATGTGCCGGTGTCCTGGGAGCGCCAGATGTGACCGTACATGGTCGATGACTCGCTCCTGATACATTTGCAGTCTGCTTTGTCCCTGCTGTGCAATGTAAGTCATTGCTGCTTCTCCTCCCTATCTGCTGGTCCATATCTCCCTCTGAACTCCCCTCCTCTTCCTCTCTTGTGGGCACCCACGTGACATCACTAGACACGTCATCATCAACGTCACCTTCCCCACCGCTATAAGTAGAGATCTCGGAGTAGGCAGCAACACCGGGGACCAACCTCCTCCTTGGGCTGATCTGGGTACTGGCGTCAGACTGCTGAGTAGCGCTTGTTGCTACCTCCTCTTCCTGATCCAATACCAAGAGTGGCTGCGCATCAGAAATGTCCTCTTGATATGGATCGGAAAATAATTCCAGTGACTCAAGCGGAAGGTATGTGGTGGTGGTGGTGGTGGTCGTGTTGTTGGTGGTAGTGTCTTTGGGGGTGCACATAGCAGAGAGTGAAGAAGAGGGTGCAGATCGAGAGGATGAGGAGGGTGCAGAAGAGTAAGGCTGAGCGAGCCACTCAACCAAGTCTGGTGCATCCTTTAAAGTAATTGAACGCACCTTCTGCAACTTCCCACTTTGGCTCAAGCCTGTTGCTCCTGCCCTACCCCTACCACCCCTGCGGAAGGGCCTGCCTCTTCCTCTGCCTGTCATTTTTTAAATGACCCTGTGACAAAACTCTTAGTCCCTATACCGATGAAGGACTGCTGCAGTATAGGGCAGCGGTCAGCAGTGGTGCACGTCAACCCTATCTATTGTGGACCTATAGCGGTCCTTACAGAACAGCAGACTGTACCGCACTCAAGCCTATATACCGTAGCACCCTATACCAAGTTACCAGTCCTTATAAGAACTTTTGTGGACCAAGCAGGTTGTGTATTAGTGTTTAGCAGACTGTACGTCAGTCCCTATACCGCTGAAGGACTGCTGCAGTATAGGTGAGCGGTCAGCAGTGGTGCACGTCAACCCTATCTATTGTGGACCGATAGCGGTCCTTACAGAACAGCAGACTGTACCGCACTCAAGCCTATGTACCGTAGCACCCTATACCAAGTTACCAGTCCTTATAAGAACTTTTGTGGACCAAGCAGGTTGTGTGTTAGTGTTTAGCAGACTGTACGTCAGTCCCTATACCGCTGAAGGACTGCTGCAGTATAGGGCAGCGGTCAGCAGTGGTGCACGTCAACCCTATCTATTGTGGACCGATAGCGGTCCTTACAGAACAGCAGACTGTACCGCACTCAAGCCTATGTACCGTAGCACCCTATACCAAGTTACCAGTCCTTATAAGAACTTTTGTGGAACAAGCAGGTTGTGTGTTAGTGATTAGCAGACTGTACGTCAGTCCCTATACCGCTGAAGGACTGCTGCAGTATAGGGCAGCGGTCAGCAGTGGTGCACGTCAACCCTATCTATTGTGGACCGATAGCGGTCCTTACAGAACAGCAGACTGTACCGCACTCAAGCCTATGTACCGTAGCACCCTATACCAAGTTACCAGTCCTTATAAGAACTTTTGTGGAACAAGCAGGTTGTGTGTTAGTGATTAGCAGACTGTACGTCAGTCCCTATACCGCTGAAGGACTGCTGCAGTATAGGTGAGCGGTCAGCAGTGGTGCACGTCAACCCTATCTATTGTGGACCGATAGCGGTCCTTACAGAACAGCAGACTGTACCGCACTCAAGCCTATGTACCGTAGCACCCTATACCAAGTTACCAGTCCTTATAAGAACTTTTGTGGAACAAGCAGGTTGTGTGTTA
The DNA here is from genome assembly GCF_037356315.1 of Lithobates pipiens. Lineage (NCBI taxonomy): Eukaryota > Metazoa > Chordata > Amphibia > Anura > Ranidae > Lithobates > Lithobates pipiens. The sequence goes on from NW_027507790.1 coordinate 14,609,399, forward strand.
GTGATTAGCAGACTGTACGTCAGTCCCTATACCGCTGAAGGACTGCTGCAGTATAGGTGAGCGGTCAGCAGTGGTGCACGTCAACCCTATCTATTGTGGACCGATAGCGGTCCTTACAGAACAGCAGACTGTACCGCACTCAAGCCTATGTACCGTAGCACCCTATACCAAGTTACCAGTCCTTATAAGAACTTTTGTGGAACAAGCAGGTTGTGTGTTAGTGATTAGCAGACTGTACGTCAGTCCCTATACCGCTGAAGGACTGCTGCAGTATAGGTGAGCGGTCAGCAGTGGTGCACGTCAACCCTATCTATTGTGGACCTATAGCGGTCCTTACAGAACAGCAGACTGTACCGCACTCAAGCCTATGTACCGTAGCACCCTATACCAAGTTACCAGTCCTTATAAGAACTTTTGTGGACCAAGCAGGTTGTGTATTAGTGTTTAGCAGACTGTACGTCAGTCCCTATACCGCTGAAGGACTGCTGCAGTATAGGTGAGCGGTCAGCAGTGGTGCACGTCAACCCTATCTATTGTGGACCGATAGCGGTCCTTACAGAACAGCAGACTGTACCGCACTCAAGCCTATGTACCGTAGCACCCTATACCAAGTTACCAGTCCTTATAAGAACTTTTGTGGACCAAGCAGGTTGTGTATTAGTGTTTAGCAGACTGTACGTCAGTCCCTATACCGCTGAAGGACTGCTGCAGTATAGGGCAGCGGTCAGCAGTGGTGCACGTCAACCCTATCTATTGTGGACCGATAGCGGTCCTTACAGAACAGCAGACTGTACCGCACTCAAGCCTATGTACCGTAGCACCCTATACCAAGTTACCAGTCCTTATAAGAACTTTTGTGGAACAAGCAGGTTGTGTGTTAGTGATTAGCAGACTGTACGTCAGTCCCTATACCGCTGAAGGACTGCTGCAGTATAGGTGAGCGGTCAGCAGTGGTGCACGTCAACCCTATCTATTGTGGACCTATAGCGGTCCTTACAGAACAGCAGACTGTACCGCACTCAAGCCTATGTACCGTAGCACCCTATACCAAGTTACCAGTCCTTATAAGAACTTTTGTGGACCAAGCAGGTTGTGTATTAGTGTTTAGCAGACTGTACGTCAGTCCCTATACCGCTGAAGGACTGCTGCAGTATAGGGCAGCGGTCAGCAGTGGTGCACGTCAACCCTATCTATTGTGGACCGATAGCGGTCCTTACAGAACAGCAGACTGTACCGCACTCAAGCCTATGTACCGTAGCACCCTATACCAAGTTACCAGTCCTTATAAGAACTTTTGTGGACCAAGCAGGTTGTGTATTAGTGTTTAGCAGACTGTACGTCAGTCCCTATACCGCTGAAGGACTGCTGCAGTATAGGGCAGCGGTCAGCAGTGGTGCACGTCAACCCTATCTATTGTGGACCGATAGCGGTCCTTACAGAACAGCAGACTGTACCGCACTCAAGCCTATGTACCGTAGCACCCTATACCAAGTTACCAGTCCTTATAAGAACTTTTGTGGAACAAGCAGGTTGTGTGTTAGTGATTAGCAGACTGTACGTCAGTCCCTATACCGCTGAAGGACTGCTGCAGTATAGGTGAGCGGTCAGCAGTGGTGCACGTCAACCCTATCTATTGTGGACCGATAGCGGTCCTTACAGAACAGCAGACTGTACCGCACTCAAGCCTATGTACCGTAGCACCCTATACCAAGTTACCAGTCCTTATAAGAACTTTTGTGGACCAAGCAGGTTGTGTATTAGTGTTTAGCAGACTGTACGTCAGTCCCTATACCGCTGAAGGACTGCTGCAGTATAGGGCAGCGGTCAGCAGTGGTGCACGTCAACCCTATCTATTGTGGACCGATAGCGGTCCTTACAGAACAGCAGACTGTACCGCACTCAAGCCTATGTACCGTAGCACCCTATACCAAGTTACCAGTCCTTATAAGAACTTTTGTGGAACAAGCAGGTTGTGTGTTAGTGATTAGCAGACTGTACGTCAGTCCCTATACCGCTGAAGGACTGCTGCAGTATAGGGCAGCGGTCAGCAGTGGTGCACGTCAACCCTATCTATTGTGGACCGATAGCGGTCCTTACAGAACAGCAGACTGTACCGCACTCAAGCCTATGTACCGTAGCACCCTATACCAAGTTACCAGTCCTTATAAGAACTTTTGTGGAACAAGTGAGTTGTGAATGTTTAGCAGACTGCAGCAGAAGGGCAGCAGTCAAGTATAATATCCTTTCTATATTTGGAAGAAAGAATATTATACATGTACAAGCCTATTACTGTACCACTGATACCAGTCCTGAAAAGAACCTTTGTGGAACTAATAATAACAGCAAGTCTTTAAAATTACCCTCACTGCCTGACAACACTGCTTCCTTCCTGTCCCTATACAAATTGGCAAAAAAAGAGAACGATTAGTGGTTACTGGAACAGCTCTTTTGTGGACCTTGATAGTAACAGCTAATGATGATGATGATGATGATGATGATGATGAAAGACTAATCTGGCTGTCCCTGTAGCATACACCGTCCTTTCCCTTTCTCTAAACTAACAAAAGACACTCAGGCTGCTGCAAGAATCAGCAGCACAGCAAACCTATCAACACCTAACACCTATACCAGTCCTGAAAAGAACTTTTGTGTACCAAATAGCTAGTGGTTTATCTCTCCCTACTCCACACAGGAACCTGTCCCTATCGTAACAGAAGAAAGAATGTAAAATGGCCACCGGATCGGGTGTATTTATAGGTTAGGGGGAATGTACAAGTGTCCATGTGCTGTCATGTCTCAATTGGCTGTCCTGTATCACATGATAAACGTGTCACCAAAGGTTAAAGTTCTTGTATACATTAAACACGTAAGTCCGCCGCGGCGAACGACGGAAAAAGGCGTTCGAACGTGCGGACCGCGAATGTCGGAAATTCGCCGCGAAACGACCGCCGGGCGAAACGTTCGTCCATCACTAATGTTCATTTCTCACAGTTATGCTGGATGGACACTCAATCTGGAGGACAGTTGTAATTTGCTTCCTCTAGGCCAGAAGTGAACAACACATGCAGCCAGTATCTTCACAGTTTCCACCCAGAAGGGGAGATTTCGGCAGCACTTCAATCCCTAGGCCCAAAGGCTTGGGAGGAAAGAAATTCTCACATCAGCATTCTCACCAGGGGGAAGGGAAGATCATGTGCCAATCTTACCAAGCCTATTGATTGGGTGATTCACGAAATACCCATAACAAAGGATGCCACCTTACTAGCACATCTTGTTGGAGCAAGCTCAACAACAAGTGATTGAGACAGTATACTCCCTGCTTGGAGAACCTTAACAGGCACATATAGGCAGGCTTCCTACAAAATCGCAAAAAGGACATTGAGCAAAATACTACATCCCTGCAAGGTTATTTGTTAATACATTATTAAAGTTGGGAGTAATGGCAGCTGTCTGTGACTCCTCAAACAGAGACTCTGCAGCCAAAGACTCAGAGGCTGCTAAGGCTCCAAGCAGGTTAGATGATGGTTCTACAGGGGAAGGCACTATCACGTACCTGATCCGAGGCTGAAATGCTGGGAAGGCTTCCCTTGCGACTAAGTGCAGAGCGCCCCCTGAAGGTGACACTGGGAGAGTTATACTCAAAACAGCAGGGATTGCTAACTGCAGCAGGCTGAGGTGGAGGAGAGAAGTCCACTGGTAGGGAGCTGATGAGCTGGGTAGACTGCTGGGCAGGGGTACTTCAGGAGTACCAGATGAGATCGTGCAGCAAGAGGAACCAGAAGCCATGTCAGGAGCCAAGGCGAAGTTCATGCACAGGACAGCAAGCAGGAGCAAAGTCAATGGAACAAGCTGGGATCATGCACAGGGCAGCAGGTCAAGCGGGTAAACAGGAACAAGCCAAGGGTCAAGCCGGGGTCAACACAGATCAGACGGGTCTAGGCAAGCCGGGTCGTTAAGAGGTATCCAAGACAATGGAACAGGAACTCAGGAAGAAGCTGAAGATCATGCAGCAGTTGGTCACTGCTGCAGCAGGCTTTAAATAGGGCACTGGCGCCTCTCACATACTGCGTGCGCATTGGCGCACACTGACGAATATGTTGTCCTCGCCCATGCACGCGCACACACGTGCATGCGCATTAGCATTGGTGAATTAGTATTTGCAGATCTGCGATTCTGTTCTCCTGCGGGTAGGTCCCTGACAGGCACTGAGGTATGCTTATAGCTTCTGCAGTTAGTCAGTAATCAGAGTTGCAGTTTGGCCCATAAAATCATGCATAACAATTGTGAAATCCTTCCAGGTTAAAACTGAGAAAGGGTTCCACAGCCAATGGAGTTACATCCATTACATCCCTTGTAATAGAAAAAAGCATGACAGGACCTCTTAAATATGAGATCTGGGGTCAAAAAGACCTCAGATCTCATATTTACACTAAAATGCAATTCTTTAAGAACATTGGGGGGAAGTGACGTTTGACGTCACTTCTGCCAGTCAATGCTATAGGGCCGAGTTGGGGCCATCTTCCCCTCACTCGGCAGCCAGCCAAGCAGGGGAAAGGACCCGATCATCTCCAGCGCGAACGGGGGCTCCGGTAAGTGGCAGAGACCACCGGAGGGGCGGGAAAGGGGGGCCTTTCCCACCACCGATAAAAGAGATCTTGCGGCGATGATGTTCTTTTACAAACTTATTGTGGTACAGCACATTCTGTAAAATCACAGAATGAGGTGGCAAAGGAAATCTGGACCGGTGGGATGGGACACAAGCTCAGCGGTGTCCCCCTCTAAATTAAGGTGACCAAATTTTAAAATGAAATCCGGGGAAATATTTTTTATAGGAAAATGGTAAACTATTTTAAAGGCATATTTTCCTCAAATGATGTATGCAGGGTATGTGGTATGTGTTTATGGAATGATTCTATGATATATATGTTATTTTTTACATTTTGTCCATGAGATTAAAAAAAAAGATACTTCTTAAAAAATTATAGGGACACTTTTTTGATTGTGGGCGGAGTCTTGTTATAATTAGGGGGTGGGGCATTTGTTTATAGGTGTGACTATAGGGGGAAGAAAAGTGCGACATGCTCTGCGCTCCGCGACAAAAAAGTGGACGTGGTTTAAACAAAATATTGGCCGTGGTTTAAAGGGGGCGTGGCTTAAATGGGATGTGGTTCGAGTCTGGGATGAATGAGGGATTGAGAGAGAAAGAGAGAGCGCGAGAGAGAGAGAGAGAGAGAAAGAAAGAAAGAAACAGATAGGGAAGGAAGGAGAGAGAAGGAAGGAAAAAAGAGGGAAGGAAGAACAACAGGCCCAGATCCTACACCACAATATGTGTATTCCAGAAAGTTTAACAATCAGCAGATAAAGATACTCCAAACACCTGTTGTTAGCACTTCAATCATCATGGCACCATGGTTGGTATGGTGTCAGGATGATTGAAGTGCATTATTTATACTATTACATTGTAATATAAAATGAAATAGTTCAACTCACCATAATGCAGACTCAGTCTAAGCTCTGAGCATGTCACTTGTCACGTCGTCTGCCACCAGAAATCCATCAGGTGTCCCCAGCAGAGACCCTCCTTACACCAGGTGCTCCCAGCAGAGTCCCTCCTTACACTGGGTGCACCCCAACAGAGTCCCTCTTTACACCAGGTGCCCCCAGCAGAGTCCCTCCTTACACCAGGTGCTCCCAGCAGAGTCCCTCCTTACATCAGGTGCCTCCAGCGGAGTCCCTCCTTACATCAGGTGCCTCCAGCCGAGTCCCTCCTTACATCAGGTGCCTCCAGCGGAGTCCCTCCTTACATCAGGTGCCTCCAGCGGAGTCCCTCCTTACATCAGGTGCCTCCAGCGGAGTCCCTCCTTACATCAGGTGCCTCCAGCGGAGTCCCTCCTTACATCAGGTGCCTCCAGCGGAGTCCCTCCTTACATCAGGTGCCTCCGTCGGAGTCCCTCCTTACATCAGGTGCCTCCAGCGGAGTCCCTCCTTACATCAGGTGCCTCCAGCAGAGTCCCTCCTTACATCAGGTGCCTTCAGCGGAGTTCCTCCTTACATCAGGTGTCCCCAGCGGAGTCCGTACTTACATCAAGGGCCCCAGCAGTGTCCCTTGGCTCTGCCTATCATTATATACTAGATAATCATGCATGGTTTGATCTCCGCCACCATTACAAAAGACTAGTTCTTGTGTAACAGGTCACTCACCCAGGGGAGGAAACAAGAGGTGGAGCCTGGGTGGCTGCCAATAGAAATGGAGCTACCGCAAACCCCCCAGGCGAGGAACCTGTTACACGAGAGCTCAGCTGGTCTTTGATAAAATGGTGGCCGGCGGAGACAATTCACCAGTGTCGGGCGCGGACTTCTAGTGGCAGAAGAAGATCGAGAAACCGTTGATTTCCCAGGACATTTCCCGGGATATGGTAAGACCGGGACAAAGGTCCTTAATACCAGGAATTTCCTGGGAAATTCGGGACAGTTGGCAACTATGGATGTTTTTGAAAAAAACTTTTCCATGCATATTTTGTATTTTATTCTTACCAAAGAAGTTTGGTTCAACATTAACCATATAAATTAACAATTCAGAACAGGAAAATATTGCATGGTAACAACACGTAGGATACCTTCCAACACAAATAATCAAATATTAAAAGCTGACTGGAAAAGGAGAGGTGCAGCGCTCAAAGATATTGTCCTTAAGGTGGCGATTCCTCAATATCTTTGAGCACTGCATCTCTCCTTTTCCACTTATTGTATTGTTGTTCATTTGATTTTTGTGCTGGCTGCTTGGAGGACTATTTATTTATATCTAGATTTATATTCATTTTACATTTTTATGTAGATTTAATTAAACCAGTGCCGCAGACATTCCACATTGTTAATTAATAGCTGACTGTTATAAGACTACAAATGTTAAAGGAACAGTTAGGCACAATAACGACTTCATTGAAATTAAGTTTATATGGTGTCAGGAGGTCCCTGAGTAATGTCTTACTTATTAAACTGTTCTCGAATGAGGAAATGTAGCGGGTGTCAAGGTCAGGAGTCAGGAGGACCAGGATTCATCTGTTTTCCCTAAGGCTTGGTTCACACTGCAGCGATGCGGGAACCCTGCAAATACAGTACGGGTTCCCGCACCGCATGTCTCCAGCGACAGTTCACACTGTACTATGCGAACTGCTGGGAGTGTCAATACAAAGGTAATGATATCCCCAGATGAGTTTGCATATTGCAGTATGAGCTGTCAATTCAGACAGGAATCAGAATACATGGGTGTGAACACGCAATGTGATCAGATTCTGGTGCGGACCAAAAAAAGAGTCCTGCACGAGTTGGGACCGAATAAGATGCAAATTCATCCATACAGTCTGTATGGTTAAATTTGCATCGCACAGACAATGCATGTGATTTGCACAGCAATGCAGTGTGAATCACTTGCAATGTCTGACATCGCAGTAGTGGGAACCGGCCCTTAAAGTGGTTGTATAGTCATTTTTGGGACTTTTACCTACAGGAAAGCCTATAATAAGGCTTACCTGTAGGTTTAAAAAAATATCTCCTAAACCTGTACGGTTTAGGAGATATTCCCCTCGCAATGCACCGCTGACTGCAGCGGCGCATGCGCACAGGGGATTCTCGGCTGAAAGTCCGGCAGACCCCGGACCCTGCCAGGAAGAAATCTCCCATGTGCATGCGCGAGAGTAGTGATATCGCGGCTCCGGCCACTCACAGCGCCGGAGCCACGATACCTGGAAGAAACGCAGAGGGAACATGTCAGCTCCCTCGGCGTAGATTGGGCCAGATGTCGGGGCCTCATTCTAGGGTATTTCATAATGAGCTAGTATGCGGTGCATATTAGCTCATTATGGATTTTCCTTTGCAGGTGAGAAAAAAAAAAAAAAAAAAAAAACACATCAGCGTGTATACAACCGCTTTAATGACAAAACCGGCCTGCTCCCTGCCGCCAAACAGAACCCTGCAGTGTAAGCAAGGCTCTGATCCCTGTGACAGTAGGCGCTGCTGCATTCAGGCTGAAAAGGGAGGGATGGGATGGCAAAACTGAAATCCAATCTGGGGACAGACTTGGTCCGGGGACAGTGTCCTCAGTCCAGGGACTGTCCCCGAAAACCGGGGACATCTGGTCACCCTACTCTAAATTCTACATTCTGGAGGACAAGGTGTGCGGCATTATGGGACAGAGTGTTCACAGTGGGAATCTGTAGGTTGTTACACATCTGGTGTCCCCAGGCAGCAGAGTCCCTCCTTACATCTGGTGTCCCCAGGCAGCAGAGCCCTCCTCACATCTGTGGTGTCCCCAGGCAACGGAGTCTCTCCTTACATCAGGTGTCCCCAGGCAGCAGAGTCCTCCTCACATCTGTGGTGTCCCCAGGCAGCGGAGTCCCTCTTTACATCAGGCGTCCCCAGGCAGCAGTGATCTCCCCAGCAGTAGCAGCTACAATTCCTTTCACATGTGTTCAGTGGAGAGGGGCGGGGCGTGCAGCCAATAGGCTTCAGTGTATAAGAGAATTGCCCACTGTACACTGAAGAGATCAGCCGATTGGCTGCCCCTCCCCTCTCCACTGAACACAAGGGTGTCCAGGGACAGTGTCATATGCCTACATATGTTTGTTAGTAGGTATCCCTCATTCCCATCTCAAAATGTTGGGAGTAGGGATGAGCTTGCATACTCCATGTGCATAGCCCCCCAGGAAGTCGGCACTGGGCTGCGCTTAGGGTTGCCACCTGTCCAGGATTCACCCGGACAGTTCGGGTTTGGAATCATGCGTCCGGGTTTCAGACTGCCTGAAACCCGGACACATTATTTAGACTGGACTATGGCTTCACAGCTGGGTTGCTGGCTGCAGTTGTCTAAGCTGAAAGTGTCTGTTACACTCTTTCACACTGCTCAAAGCCAGCACTAACCCCCCCCCGAAACACACACACACAGACGGGAGAGGAGAGAGGGCTCGATCAGCACCTCTTCCCCCCACCCCTACCCCTCTGGGTCTGCCCACACTCCAATCCCCGGCACTGTGCTTCAGAAAAGAAAAGTTGGGGCCGGAAAAATTTGAATTCAGCAGCCTCAGATACATCTGGATGAGAGATGTTGACTGCCAAGGGGTGAGTGAGCTTACCATCCATCCCTGTCTGTGACTGAAGTCTCCCCCCTTCTCTCTCCTGCCTCTGAGTGAGTACACTAAGGTAAATCAGGGTTCTCAGAGCACCCCTTACATCAGATTTCCCATTTAAACCAGGGGCCACAGTGTTCCCCCTTACATTAGAGTCCTCTCCGTATATCAGAGCTCTCAGTGTTCCCCCTTACATCAGGGTTCCCAGAGTATCCCTTATGTTAGAGTCCCCAGAGTTCTCCCTTACATCAGAGTCTGCAGAGTCCCCCCTTACAGTGAAAGGGAACTCTGCGAGTTCAGATGTAAAAAGGGGAACTCTGTGGGCTCTGATATAAAAGGGGGACTCTTGTTATTAACGTCATACGTCATAGAAATGTCATTTAATAGCAAAATATATGTATAGTTTATACTATAAAAAAAAAAAATTGCCGTGCTCCGCTAAAGTGTTCGGGTTTGACTTGAACAAAAGGTGGCAACCCTAGCTGCGCTAATCACATTCAGTGAGACATTGCCCGATCTCTGCAGCCGCACATCGAGGCAATGTGTCACTGCCTGTGATTAGCGCAGCGCTGCGCCGACTTCCTTGCGGGCTCTCCCCAGAGTTTCCATGTAGAATCAGCAATCGTACAACACTATTTTTGTCCTAGCCCTACAAAGTTATACGTTTCATCCCCATGTGTCACAAACTGGGTACTTTAATTAGCTTGACGTCTGCAAAGAGAAAAACAAAGGTTTCCATGGCAACAACATCTTAGCACACCGGAAACACATTTGCTATCCGTGCACTTTCCCCCTGTGCTTCGAATTTAGCGTCTCGCGGGAACAGGAAGCAGGATTTTTGGTTCCGCTTTGCAGTATTGGAGCTGGGCGTGATGCTCAGAGGCTCGGCTCGGGCCTCGGAACCGACAATCGGCGTGTCATTACGCAGAGGAGCCGGAACCAGGTTAGGACTGGCGGCGTGTGGGCTTGGACTGGGACTAGCCTCTGTAGAGTGTTGGCTGTGTAGTTTATTATGGGAAGGCTGTGTAGGCCGAGCACTTCCTAGTCACTCCATATGAACCCTGTGATCACAACGTGACCTCTCCACTGCTAGTGTTTGTCATGGGTAGAGTGCCTGACATGGGCACAGGGGAGGCTCATTTTGGCTGAGGGATATAGGAGACTTTTGTTGTATCTGAACTAGTCTGGGTCTCCAAATCCCAGGTTTAGTTCTGAACAAAAACCAGCCACACAGCATACCCCAATGATGTTTCTCACTGCCTGGTAAACTCGCCCATTAAAATGAATAGTCTGTTACAGCGAAAACGACACCTTTGGACAGTTTTCTTGTCAGTCTGGGGAGAGGATACAGTGGCACAGAACCACTTCCAGTACAAAAAGAACCCTAGGGTACTGGGAGCCTAATCAATGAAAAGCTATATGGAGATTCCACCCACCGTAAGGGCTGAGTGCATATACAGAAAACAACCATATTAATTGCAAAAAAAAAAAAGAAAATGTAAACACCCAAAGGCTATCTCCTCAAAATATGTGTTTATTGTAGGGATCAGCTCAGGCGTGTTCGCATGGAACACGTGCAGAGCCCGCCAGGAAGCCGGTGCAGCGCTGCGCTAATAACAGGCAGTGAGACATTGGCCATGATGTGCGGCTGCAGAGATCGGGCAATGTCTCATTGCCTGTGATTAGCGCAGCGCTGCGCTGTCTTCCTGGCGGGCTCTACACGTGTTCCAATGCGAACACGCCTGAGCTCATCCCTAGTTTATTGGATGAAAATGATCACCACATCAGAGGTTGCTTTACCCTACAAAGATTCCCCCCAACAAAAAACCCTCAATCCACATACCTCCCACACTCCCGCAAGAAAAAAAATATAACCAACACTAAATGCCATAGATGAAGCCCAGAACAGCCCTCCTGGAGAGCTAGGACAGTGCAACCACAACCCCCACTACAAGATGGCTCCTGCATGCTGGATGGACCACGGTCCATGTCATGGGTATACTGGCAATACAGAGTCCTGAAAGTGGTGATGCTGCACCTTAAGGCCACCCACAATGTGCGAATGTAGTGGAACTAAAAATCAGCAATATCTGAGAGCCAGTATGAAGAACACTGCTAGACAGCTGAGTCAATATGGGTGAGCTTGCAATGAAAAATGACAATCCGTGTATATGTGATGTGATGACTATCAGATAAAGCTCTCTGCAAAGGTGGGAACAATAAGGGAAATTCCATAGGCCTGCTGATCCGCTACTGCGTAAAAGTAGATGGACCGCCCCAAGGGTTGTGTGCACTGCCAATTACTCCACATCTAGAGTTGTCCAAGAGATACAGCGAGGATGAGGTGAAAGCGAACAGATGTGATCTACGTGAACCCATATAATAGATGACAAAAGATTTCTCATACTGCATTTATTGTGCATGTATGTAGTGCTGTCACTGGGTCCCAACAATCTGGGTACTCACATGGTGATGCTGATGTGATCAGTGTGCAGGTTGTCATATACTCACTGCCCTGTACCTGTTGTCTAACAATTCCTTTGTATGCGCTGTGAAGGTATGTCCTGCTGAAATCTCAAAATATGCAGGCAGAGAAGTAGCAGTGATTCACACAGCGTGCTGGTGCAGGCAGGTGTCCCAAATCAGTATCAACCTGCAGATGGTTAAGAACATGTTATAATCCCATGTATGTTGTCAGTGGAATCATCTCAACGATATGAGTGCCAGCCAGTACCCAAATGGGGAAGTTGAATCTGAGTCCAGGTAAACAGCATGCTGTGGATCAGTGGATCTGTCCCTTGTCTACATGTTTCTTCCTCCCCAGAACTTCATCAGAACATATGGGCTCTCTTGCTGTCTCTAAGTTATAGTAAATCAAGGCACCGCCTATTGATTTCTTAAAGTGACAGTCCATATAGGAGCCCTCTCTAAAGTACATAAATTAGGGAATTCCATCATATCATTAGTGCACTATACACTATAAAATATCAGTTATCAAAAATAATGCATACCGGGAATATTAAGCAGTCAAAAATCATAATCCATACAAAAATGCTCTGGGTTTCATCTAGGGGATTTAGTGCTGGGGTTATATCTTTTTTTTTTTTTTTTTTTTTTTTTTTTTTTTTTTTTTTTAGCAGGAGGGTGTGGTTGGGGGGGAATCTTTGTAGGGTATAGCAACCTCTTTCTGATGCTGTGATAATTTTCATCTAATTAACACATATTTTGAGATTATTATTTTTTTTTATTATATCTTTATTTATTTTTGTAATTTATATGGTACAGAACCACTTCCAGCTGGCCAGGTCAGTATGCCTTATGGCACTTTAGTGTGTTTTTATAGTGGATAATAATGTGCTTAGTCCCACATTACACAGATGTGAAGAGATTTAGCATAACTGAACTCCTAAATCCTGTTTATTAAATTAGAGCAATTTATTCAAAAAGTGAGCACGTCCTCCGCAACTCCCCCCGAGAAATGCCACTGCATCAACATGGATCCTCCTCACTGGGCACTGGTGGCCAGAAACTAAATTCTGTATCTCAGCCCAATCAAACCTGTTTCTCTTCCTATCCTGTAGCAGGGAAGCGCTGTGGGAGAATACATTGACAGGTGGGTGCCAGGATACTGCTCCATTCTGCATCTCTTGGGCGCCCAGGGCGAGAATACATTGACAGGTGGGTGCCAGCATACCTCTCCATTCTACATCCTCTGCACAGACTGCTGTCTCCACTTTGCTTCCCCATCACCTCCAGTAGCAATGGAGACAAGGTCTGTGCAGGGTAAAACACTGCAGGTGCCCAGGGAAAGGATTTGATCCTTCAGGATGTCCAAGCAAAGGATTCATAAATTTAATTGATATATTCACCAATCCTTTGCCTGTCCTGAGAGAGCATCAGGGTGATCAGTTTTGGTCGCCTGGTGTTATTCCTAAATACTGAAATAGTACAAAGTAAAAAATTGTAAAAATTATTTTAAATATCTCTTCACATCTGTGTAATGTGGGACTATGCACAGTATTGTCCACTATAAAAACACACATGAACGCACGTGAAGCCTTTTAAAGCAGTAGTAACGTTTTGTTCGTTGTTATAAAGAATGGTCCCCCCCGTGCAGCTTTAGGTCATAATGTACTAGTATGCACTGCATACTAGTACATTATGACAGACTTGCCTACAGACAAAATCCTCAAGTCTCTCGCTAGTTTCCCATGGCTACTGTCTTCGTCTAGTCTTCCTTCCGGGTTACCTATCTTCAGCCACTTGAATGGCGTTGCCGCAGGTGACGTCTCTCCCGCACATGTGCACACAAGTCATATTGCTGCAGCACAGAGAGCAGGCTGTAAATGTGATCTGAGCTGCCCATGTGCGGCTCAGATCACATTACCCGCTGACAGGCAGGGGGGACATTTATGAAAGAGACCTCTAGGGTCTCTTCTGTTATAAAAACCCTGCCTGGCAGCAGATTTTAGATTTATGGACTTTACTACCACTTTAAAGTGGACCTTTACCCATAACAACTTGATAAAAATAATTTTCTTTAACAAGGAACATACATTCCACACTAATAATTATGCTAACAAAATGAGTGGGTGCTGTAAATTGGCATTGCTTCTCTTTTTTTTTTTTTTTTTTTTTTTTGCTGGAGGGTGCCATTTTGCTTAAAGGGTAACTCCACTTTCATGGGGAAGATGGCAAACAAATAATAATATAGCATATACAATTGCGACATAAGTTAAATTGTGATTTAAATGTTAATAAAAATTACCTCTCCTTTCCAAACTGCAGCTCTGTAATTTTCAGTAAATTGCACTGCAATATGGATACCTGGAGACGTTCTGCACACAGAATGTGTACAGAACGCCCCCCAGAAACATAATTTCCTGCTTATGTGATTGACTCACTGATATTCCCAGACATCTACACTAAGATAAAAGTCTGATTTTTGGCATCTCCTACAACAAAAATGTAATTTTTTGGGGCGATACTCCCAATAGGAAATAACGGAAGGGAAGCAGACCCTGCAACTTTCCTCATTAAAGGCCTGATTCTGCAGCAGCTGGTTGATAATTATGAAACCACTCCCATTAGGCCTCGTTCATGGTACAGAGATGTCAGTTTTTCTGCACGCAGTCTGCAAGTGTACAAAAAAAAACAATTGTCTGTGTCCTGTTCACATCACAACACTGGTATCATGTATGGATTTTTTCTGCACGGGAAAAAAACTGACATGACATCAACATTGGTGTGAATAGGACACATAAATGACGCGCATGAAAACCTGTGTTGGTTTTTTCATCAGTTTCCATGCATGTATGGTGTGAATGAGCCCTTAGACCCAGTCAACACATGGGCACAGAGGAACAAACAGTGATTTCTTCAGAATAACAAAAGGTAGGAATCTGCAACAAAGTTTGTTAAAATCCTTGCAATGCACATAGATCACCCAGAGGGGAATGGTGTTTTTTTTTTTTTCTCAACAAAAGTGGAGTTACTCTTTAAGCCCAGAGCCTCTGAGCAGAAATAAATCAAAAAGTGGAACTAAACCCATCGATATAACAGTTTAAAAAAAAGTTCCATTCCTGGAATGCCGGAATTGCCAACTGTCACATTTTGCTTGTTTTCTCAACCAAACTGTCAAACCATCAAATGGCTGGTGTCATAACTGGTCACATGCGCAGCACCATGGTAGTTGCAGATTCAATAGAGGCAGCTTCCTTGGCTGTAAAAGATAGGAGGGTTTAATTCTGCTTTAAAGCGGTCAGCTGACCAGCTTCTACAAATTCGGTAGTGCCTAAAAATGGAGAGCAACTGAGCATGTCTAGAGCAGGGTGAGACAGTGTATTAGTGGATTTTTAACAGTATAGGCACTTATTTTTAATGTTTTACATAGCTATACCTGTAAAAAGGGCCAGTCTGAAGTGATCTAGCTGGACTTCCCTAAATGTTGGGAGGCCTGATCGTGTGATTGGCTGTCACAATCATCATTTGATCAGAAGCTCCTGACTGTAAACAATGACTGAGAGTTGTCTGTGACAGCTCAGTCACTGTGCTGGGAGCATGCAGCGAGCACGCTTTCAGCAGAGAAGAGCAGTTCCCCAAAAACACAAATGTGCAACAGCTTGGCATAATTGGCACCTACTTCCTACCTACTACCCACATACAGTTAAGTCTGTATATAATTGGACACGGGCACAATTTGCATACGTTTTGGCTCTGTATGCCTCTAGAATAAAATTTAAATGAAACAATCCAAATTAATAAATTAATTTGAAGTGCAGACTTTCAGCTTTAATTTTGAACATAATATTTGAACACAAATATCAAGGACAAATATTGATCCAACCCCCCCCCCCCCCCCATTCCAGGGGCTCAAATGTAATTGGACAAATTAATATAATCATAAATACAATTTTAATTTTTTATTTATTTTTTATATTTTGTTGAGAATCCTTTACTGGCAATGACTGCCTGCAGTCTGGAACCCATGAACCCTCCCAAAGACTGGGTTTCCTCCTTTATGATCCTTTGCCAGGCTCTAATTGCAGCTGTCTTCAGTTGTTCTTTCTTTGTGGGTTGTTTTGCCTTCAGCAAGTGAAATGCATGCTTGATTGAGTTGAGATCAGGTGAATGACTCGGCCATTGCAGAATATTCCACTTATTTTCCTTTAAAAGCTCCTGGGTTGCTTTGCAGTGTGTTTTGGATCGTTATCCCATCTGTACTGTGAAGCGCCGTCCAATCAACTTTGCTGCATTTGGCTGAATCTGGGCTGGCAGTATATCTTTAAAGAACTAGGGTTTGAAAAGAATGGACTTCATAGCCATACTTAAAAAGGTATCACAAAGTTTATTTGAATTTATAACAAAAACATAGACAGACACTTGAAAAAATACATATAAAAAAATCAGTGAGAGTGATTGAAACATTCTTCCAGGTCTGCCATCTATCCAGAGTCTGAACAGGCTCAATTGATACACTAGGGGGACCTAGAAAGAAATCTTATCATAGATCCTGGGTTGGCCCAGGTCTGCAGTCGAGCACTCTACTTGTACCTTGAAAAGAAGATATGACACCTCCTGAGTTGGCTACTGTTACCCATCATTAACTATTTTTTGGAATTGACCTATTCAGGTTACCACATATGCTGTTGTTTGAATTGATTGTTGCACTCAGAATCTTTCTAGGTCCCGGGCCCAGTGTATCCATTAAACCCATTTGGACTTTGGATAGACAGCAGACCTGGGAGAAGGTTTTAATGACTCTTACTGATTTATATGTATTTTCTGAGCTGTAGATGGGCTGGGAGCGGCCGTCTCAGGCTCTCAGCGACTCACTGAGAAGCTACAATGGGTGGCAGTCAAGGCACTTGGCTGATCCAGATTCCCATTGTCGGAATGACGCGGTGCCTGGACTGATTTCTGTGACGTCAGCCCGCTGTCTGCTGAAAACAGGTCACAGGCGTTCCATAGGAGAAGCCCAGCCAAACGAGCTTAGCCTGGACTTCTCCTTTTAAGTATGCCTATAACGTCCATTATTTTCAAACCCTAGTTCTTCACTCAAATTATGGGATGTAGCATATTCTCCTGTGGTGACAGTTTATACACATATAGTATCTCTCTAAACACTGCAGAATTCATCCAGCTGCTTCTGTCACATTATCAATTAACACCAATGACCCAGTGCCACTGGAAGCCATGCATGCCCATGCCATCACACTGCCTCCACCATGTTTTACAGGTGACGCTGTGTGCTTTTGACCATGAGATGTTCCAAGCCTTCTCTACACTTTTTTTCTTCCCATCATTCTGGTACAGAATGCTTTTCCAGAACTGGTCTGGCTTTTTTAGATGTTTTTGGCAAAGTCTAATCTGGCTTTTCTATTCTTCAGGCTTGTGAATAGTTTGCACCTTGTAATGAACCCTCTGTATTTGCTCTTGTGAAGTTGTCTTGTGATTGTAGACTTTGACAGTGATATGCCCACCTCCTGGAGAGTGTCCTTCACTTGTCTGGATGTTCTGAATGGGTTTTTCTTTACCATAAAGAGGATCCTGCGATCATCCACCACAGTTGTCTTCTGTGGACGTCCAGGCCTTTTTATGTTGCTGAGCTTACCAGTGTGATGTTCTTTCCTCAGAATGTACGAAACTGTTGATTTGGCCACTCCTAATGTTGCTGCTATCTCGCTGATGGATTTTTAATTTTTGAAGCCTTACAATGGCCTGTTTCACTTGCATAGACATCTTTTTGGAACGCATGATGTAGGTTCACCGCAATAGATTCCAAATGTAAATACCACACTTATGCCCCGTACACACGTTCCGATAATCGGACCACAAAAGTCGCTTTCGGACAGATCGTTCGATAATCTGATCGTTAGTACACAGCTTTCGACAGCCGATCACGACAGTCCGTCCAACTAAATCCGAAGGAACAAACAGGAAAACTTTGGTCGGATGACAGCCCATCGTACGACAGTCGTGTAGTCAGTACAGTATGCGTCCGATAAAAGTCATTAGACAAACACCACGCATGATCGGAAACATGAAAATAAACCAGAAGGACACACAGGTCACACGTTTTTGACATCATTTAAAATACGTAGCTACGCACGACGGAAGATTTTTCCAGAATCGTACGACAAAAGTCTTACACACATTTTGCACTGTTGTATTCAATCTTAGTTGTATACAACAAAATGTGAACGATCGGTCTTACGATAATCGGAACGTGTGTACGGGGCATTAGAATCAACTCCAGACCTTTTTACCTGTTTAACTGATGAAGTAATAACGAAGGAGTAGCCCACACCTGGCTTTGAAACAGCTTTTGATTCAATTGTCCAATTACCTTTGGTCCCTTGAAAAAGGGGGGTGGAAATTCTTAGAAGCTGTAAGTCCTAAACCCTTCCTCCGATTTGGATGTACACACCCATAAATTAAACCCGAGAGTGTGCACTTTCAGCCTATATCCATTATATAACTATAGCTTAAATATATTTTGGTAAATACAAAAAAAATACAAAATTGTGCCTGTGTCCAAATATATGGACCCTGTGTATGCCTACAGCCAACACACACATTGTGGCAATGCATATTTTGTGTATTTGTGCACCAATACAGTAAGGGCCTGTTCACACCAGCAGACGCACGTTATGGTGCACATAATGCACACGCTGGTGTGTGTTGTGCACATGTGTTGCATTAGTCCTGCATTAGTAACAAAACTTTGCAACATTTTTAAACTTTTTTTTTTTTAATTACATTAATTCAACATCTGCAGAAGCACATTGGGATGAGACATATTGCCACACATTGCTGCATGTTGTAACACACTACATTGGGGAAAAAACGTATCTCCGGGTCATTTTATCATAATGCATACCTACACAGCACACATGGCACTGTGGTTTGACATTACC